>NW_016837625.1:806746-840160 GCF_001698545.2 Rhinopithecus bieti | reverse complement strand
AAAAAAAAAAAAAAAAAAAAAAAAAAGATCCTTTGCTTTTGTTAATATTAAAATGATTTTTTAAAATAGTAAATCTCAAAACTCCCTAACGGTATGGTTATATAAATGTAAATACCCTAACATATTATGCAATGAGCTATGTTTTCACAAGAATTAAACCAGTTTTAAACTCCTTGATCTGTATTGCCAAAGAAAATATATTGCTTTTCTCTTTCTGAATCTTTCTGTGCATATAAACCCCCTTTCCATCAGCGAATGCCTCCATTCTCCTTGGGACATTTTGCTTCAGCCCACTGGCCTTTCTGCTGTTTGATCAACCTCAGCCTGGTTCCACCTCAGAGCATTTGCACTTGCTGTCCCTACCCTTCATTCTGGTCCCTCCAGAAAGGCTTTTTTTGACCACTCTAATGATGTCCATGCCTACTTACTTCCTAGCACACTACCTTGTTTCATTTGCTTTCTGGCACTTATCCTCGTCTAAAATTATCTTATTTGTGGGCTCATTTGTTTGTAGACCTATTTCAGTGCTCCCTTACAAGAATGCAAGTTCCTTCAGAGCAGGGGACTACATCTGCCTTGTCATGTTCACAGCCTGAGTGCCTAGCATGGTAGCTGGTATGTAGTAGGCACTCAATAAATTTTAGTGAATGAATGGATGAACAGAAAAACAGATGAGGGAGTAAATGAATCATCTTTGCTGTGTAATATCAAAACAGCTTGATAACATATTCTTAATGGGGTGAGATAATAGCGTGTAAAGTTGGCTATTAAAAGTATCTAATGTTAACTGAGTTGTCCAGCTGTCTTGGAACTTAATACCTCAGGTTAGCATTGACAGTGTGCATGCATTTCTTTATTTGGTTCCCACAACTATCCCCTAATTACACAGGGAAAGGATGGAGGCAGGATCACTTGTGTTTTTACAGATGAAGAAACTGAATTCAGAGAGGTTAAATTATTTTCCCAAGCCACGTATGTAACAGGCAACCAGACTAGGTCTCCAACCTAGTCTTTTATAGCTTCCCTGCTACCCCAGCCAGTGTTTGTTTTATTTCCAAACAAATCATTCATTATTTATTTATTCTTTCAATTAACCTAAATTGAGCATTTATGATTGTAAAGGACTCTCTCACGCACTATGCACACATAAAGACATGCAGACAACAATGTTTTTCTCTGGAAGAACAAAGTGCACAAATGACTCACCACCCTAAATATATTTGAGCTAAGAGTCTAATTAGCAGGCAAACCTCAATGTTACAAAGGTAGGGAACCCGTCTTGTGTAATAGTGGAATGGGCCTCCAGGAAAATGACATTGTAGCTCTCCCTGCAAAGGTGGATAGAATTTCAATAGGGGAAAAAAAGAGAGGTGACTTTCTAAGAAAAGGGAATAAAATGAAACAGGAAATGACTTGTTTTCAAAATCTAGTATGGAGTTAATTCAAGGAAGTGTTTGAATAGAAGGGTAACATTAGAGATAAGACTAAAATTGATGTTAAATGACTGTCGCTGTTTTTTGCCTTTAACATATCAGAATGGGTTCCTTTGACCCTTGCAAAATGCTAAGGCAGTTGCCATAGAAATACAGTAGTCATATGCCAAAGAGGAAGCTAGGCTTCTCAGCTGGTGGCAGGGCCAAGAAAATGTATATTAACGCCTCAAGGTTCAAAATTTTCAAATTAAGAGAGGTTTATGGTCAAATTTATTAGTGTTTAAAGTTTGAAATTAATGTTTACAGTCTGAAATGTTTAATATTTAAAGTTGAAATTTAATGCATTAAATGCTTGGTAAGAAATATCTACTTAAGGTAAAATATATATTTGCACCCAGAGAGGGTTAATTTAACTTTCATGAAAGTAAAAGTTAGAAAATATTTAAATTTGCCTGAAAAAAAAGTAATAACAAGGAATATTTCTATGATTATCATTTAGTTAGTAAGACCTCATGGCTATACATCTAAATAGATCCATAGAGATATAGGGGCATTAATAAATAATGAGGGATTAATAGTAGTGATAATAATTATCTTAGAAACAACAGTGATTATTGTTCAGCTTCTTGAGCACCTAATACATGCCAGTTAACTTATACATATTATTTCTTTTTTCCTTTTTTTTTTTTTTTTGAGACGGAGTCTCACTCTGTCGCCACAAAGACTTTACAGGCTAGATAATATTATCCCATTTCATAGGTGAAAAACTGAGGCTTATAGGGATTAAGAAATTCACCAAAATCACTCCAATGGTAAATAGAGACACTGAGCTTGGATCCATATTTAACCTACCACAATTCTTTTTTGCCTACTGTGCTGTCTCTGGAGTACTGCGAAGCATCTAATGGGCCTTGGTAAGGCTTTCTTTCCTTTATCTGGAGTAATGGTTCATAAATATTATAACATACAAAAAAAAAGCTCAAATAATGTACCATTTACTGGATGAAACTTAAGAGCTCTAACAAAAGAATTAAAAGAAAATAATACCGCTGACTTTGCCATCTGCGGGGCCATCGTGGAAGCGCAGCAGGATGTGCCCCAGAGCTGCCACTTGAGGCCCTCAGGTCTCTGGAGGTGTCATGGAGGAACCTAGCTCCTGCCATCCTCTTCCCCCAATTTGCCACTTCCAGCAGCATTAGCCTATGAGGAGGATGTGAATGAGACTGAGTCAGGAGCTCCCCGGAAGGATGGAGACCGTGGTGATTGTTGCCATAGGTGTGCTGTCCACTATCTTTCTGGCTTCGTTTGCAGTCTTGGGGCTGGGTTGCAGGCAGCGCTACTACCAGCCCCGAGACCTGCTGCAGCGCTATGATTCTAAGCCCATTATGGACCTCATCGGTGCCATGGTGACCCAGTCTGAGCCCTCTGAGTTAGAACTGGATGATGTTGTTATCACCAACCCCCACATTGAGACCATTCTGGAGAACAAAGACTGGATCAAAGATGCCTCAGGTCTCATGTCCCACTGCATTGCCATCTTGAAGATTTGTCACACTCTGACAGAGAAGCTTGTTGCCATGACAATGGGTTCTGGGGCCAAGATGAAGACTTCAGCCATTGTCAGCGACATCACTGTGGCGGCCAAGTGGAACAGCCCCAGGGTGGATGATGTTGTGAAGTTGATGTACCCTCCATTGGACCCCAAGCTCCTGGACGCAGGGACGACTGCCCTGTTCCTGTCTTGTCAGTCATCTGGTGCTGGTGACAAGGAATGCCTGCCTGGACTGGATTGACCCGTCACTGTCAGCTGCTGAGGAGCATTTGAAAGTCCTTCGAGAAGCAGCCCTAGCTTTTGAGCCAGATAAAGGCCTCCCAGGCCCGGAAGGCTTCCTGCAGGAGCAGTCTGCAATTTAGCACCTACAGGCCAGCAGCTAGCCATGAAGGCCCCTGCTGCCATCCCTGGGTGGCTCAGATTAGCCTTACACTTTTTCCTGTAGAATTAGTTGTTCTCCACAGCTCAAGAGTTCAGCTGTGTGTACATAGTAAAGCAGGAGATCTCTGTCAGTTTGTGCCTCTATTGCAATTGCAAATTGTGGCTTGTGAGTGGCAGTCTAATACTACAGTTAGGGGAGATGCCATTCACTCTGCACAGAGGAGCATTGAAAACTGGTGGACTGTCAGCTTTATTTAGCTCACCTAGTGTTTTCAAGAAAATTGAGCCACCATCTAAGAAATCAAGAGGTTTCACATTAAAATTAGAATTTCTGGCCTCTCTTGATCAATCAGAACATGTGGCAATTCTGATCTGCTTTTCATAAGAGGACAATCAATTGAAGCTAAATAGGGGTTGCTCCTTTTGGCAAGACTTGTACTCTCTCACTTGGCCTATTTCATTTATTTGTATTATCTGCCTGGTCCCTGAGGCATTTGAGTCTGTCCTCCCCCTTACAGGTTTGGGTTTGAAGCTGAGAGAACTACAAAGTTGATTATTTATGCCTGCAATTTTACCTAGCTACCACTAGGTGGATAGTAAATTTATACTTAACGTTTCCAAAGAATAAAAGAAAAAAGAAAATAATACCATGCAATATAAAGCTTGTGCAAGTAAGCAAACAAAGATATTTTAAAAATCCCTCTTAGCTGATGGGCAATTTGATAGTCATTTATACCTGGCACTGGTATAAATGAGAAAATAGATGCCCAGTTTTGTTATGATTTATTTATTTTTATTCTACTATTATTACCACTATAAAAGCAACATAGGTTCAATTTGACCAAACCAAGATGAATAAATTACTCAATAGTCATCATTAGTAGAGAGAAAAGATCTTAAGTGATATAAATTATTAAATGCCAAGATAGCAAGTCTGAAAAATTTAACAAGGAGTATAACTGTTTCTTCTTGAAGATTCTTCACAATAGAGAATCAAGACTATGTAATCTTCACTTCATTGCAATTAGCTTTAGGACACCTTTAAAACCTAAAATGAATACTTTGTGGGTAGTATAATTCATTTCAATAAAGCCTCCTTCATTTACATGTTATTCGGATACAATTGGGCAGGACCTTCCTGGGAGGCAATGCAGTCTGGTTGTTAAGAAGAGAGACTTGAGTTCCCATTCGTCCCCATCAGTTACTAGCTGTCTTAGCACACAGTAGGTAACTTTCTAAGGCTTAGTTTTTTCATCTATGTGAAAATGATAATAACAGAATCTACTCCAGTGGAATTGTTGTAAGGATCAGGGAAGAGAATACAAGTGAAGCTCTTATTTCAGTGCCTGGCTAGAATGAATCTTCAATAAATATTTGTGGTTGCTCTTTTCATTATGGAAAGGCAGAACAATATAGCAGAAAGCACATGAAATTTGGATTCAGACAGACCTCGGATAGGATTAACAAGGCCCTATTCAGTTACTTACTATTTATGGAACTAAGCAAATGTGGAACTGTTGTCCAGGAATGGAACCTTAGAAAGGCTGAACTCTTTCTTGGAGGGGGAGAAAAGTAAAACCAGGATGGATCTTGGGAAAGGGAAGTAGATTTTTTTTACAGGAAAGACATAATAATGTACAAGTTATCATATTAAATCTTGAACCCTGACCAAACTATTCCATTTTGAACAGAAATAAAAGATTGTAGTGACATACAGCAGGATGCTGGCAGAAAAAAAAAAAAAAAAGAGAGAGAGAGAGAGAGAGATTTTGGACCTATACAGCTAGAATGCACCACTGAGAATTACATTCAGTTGTATGAATCGCTGGTGCTATGAACATGCTCCACAACCTCAATAAGCTTAGAAAGAATGCAGGTCAAAAATCTATGCCAGTCCTCAAGCCCCAACTCCCGATTTTGAGACCATCTGAAGAGAGAATGATACATATCTGCACACATCATGGGTTGCGTAACAGGAGAGGGATCCTGCACTGAGGAAACCTACAATTTTCACAATGGATAGCATCGGCATACCTGCCTTTTTCTTCAGAGGAAGATACTGTCTTTATTAGATTAGATTAGAAGCATGTCTGCCCTTTGCTCAAGAGGGAGACAGTAACTTCAGGCTTATCTCTAAACACATATTCTTGAAAAGACAGTATCTCTGCTATCTGTAGGCAGTGTCTTTGCTCACAAGACACGCAGAAACATGAGAGACCCATGGAAAAACGTCACCCACTAATGTAACAAGACAATGTATACAAAAGCTTCTCAAGTCATCCTTTTGGGAAATAAAATGCCATGAAAAAAACAAAACAAAACAAAAACAAAAAACTCTTAAGATTGTGCAACCTGTATGTCAAGGCTTCATTTTCCCCACCATAACTTCCCCATTGCCTGAAGCTACGCTGGTCACTGTGGGAGCCAGCAGTAACAATTTACTGAATGTCAGCTTCCCTCAGCCAGAAAATGCCCCTTCTGATCTGCCAGATGGTTTGGGGCCTGATGCTCAGCATCCTCACAGCTGCTGCAGTCGTGTTCCTTGGAGTGGGTGAGTGATACCTTGGATAATGAAAAATGATTGGTAATTTCTTTCACCTGAACCCTATTCTCTATCAACATGCTGTGACGAATCAGAAGTCTGCCTATTTCCAACCCACTCTACAATTGAGCCATTGTAGTGGAAAAAACATCACAGTTCTGACTGGGAGTTTCCCTGGGAAACCCTGGCTTGTAGGATTCCAGAGAGATGACAGCAGGAACTATGAAGAAGAGGCAGATCTCACAACCTGCACTGCTGCTCCTTGCTTGGAAGTTGAAGGTTGCCAGACAAGGATGGTCTGTGGCTAAACTGTCCTATAGGACTCCTGTTTCAAAGCCCTGCCCTTTTTCAAGAGGCCTCCTTCCGTTATTACATTCTGCGATCCATCTCTTCAGGACCCATTTTTTTTTTTTTTTCAGACGGAGTCTCCCTCTGTTGCCCAGGCTGGAGTGCAATGGCACAATCTCAGCTCACTGCAACCTCTGCCTCCGAGGTTCAAGTGATTCTCCTGCCTCAGCCTCCTGAGTAGCTGGGATTACAGGTGCACACCATCATGCCCAGCTAATTTTTGTATTTTTAGTAGAGACGGGGTTTTACCATGTTGGTCAGGCTAGTCTCAAACTCCTGACCTTATGATCCACCCACCTCAGTCTCTCAAAGTGCTGGGATTACAGGTGTGAGCCACCGTGCCCAGCCAGGATTCATTCTTACAGCAGCATCAGATACCAAACAAATTTTATCTTTGTGTGGTTTTAGGCAATCTGTGGTTGGAGGAAGAAGACTTGATGTTTAAGTTTATTCTAATGGAGAAATAAGCCACTTACCAAACACTTGCATAGCATTTGCCATGTGCCAGGCACTGGTGGAAGTGCTTGACATATATTTACCCATTCAGTCGAGGTCATTGTCCTCACATTATAAATTAGGAACTACAGATATATTAAGTAACTTGTTTAAGGTCACACAAATAAGTGGCAGAGCTAGGATTTAAACCCAGGCAGTCCTGTGACAGAGTCTGGGCTCTTAGCCACTACCCAAGAAGGCTTGTAAGAGAAGAGAGTGTTACCCCCATAGACAGCTGGCTTCACCCTATCAGCTGAACATAACAGTACTTATTGATACATTAGTGGCTTTTTTATGTGTAGTAGGGAGCAAAACTGAGTTAATTTAGACTAGATGAAAGCTAACCCCAGCTAAAAGGCAGATAGTCAACTACTCTTTCAGAGCATAGATAAGGCAACAAAAGTCACCCATCTGAAGTGATTAGCACAAAGATCCCTTAAAAATAAACAATTAATAAGATAAGGCTGAGTTTTATTTTTTCAAATATTTCAAACCACATCCCCTGAAACAATGACAAATGACATCTCCATCAAGCTCATGGTAATTGAAGCTCAGAGCTCATAAGTCATCGTCAAGAGGCCAACATAGCATCTTGCACCTGGCACATTTCCTTCTGAAGGGGCAGCTGCAGGGCATCTGTCCTTCCCGTTTCAAAGGCAGGACACCCCTCATCTCTCAGAAATTATTTGAAAAGAGCTGTCCTAAATTCAGGGTTCAGGGACAATCATATGGCGCTAACATCATCTCACTCTGGAGAATCAGACTTACCAATTCCCAATTGTATTTCCTTGTTTTCCCAAACTGATATTTGAAACCTTTCTTTGCCACCTTTACACTGTGCTCCTCAACATCTAGAGCTAAAAAGTAACTTGAGGAAAGTAATCAAAAGCTGTGTTGCTAATACTTATGTAATCATAGCATATATGCAGCTTGCAACCCCCTCAAACTGTTTACTGTCCATAAAATTACATTTTTTAGTTTCATTTATCATTTGTGATCTATTCTGCATTTATCTGGCAACAGATGAGGAACCTTCTGATTGCCCAGACCCTACCATCACTTTCTTCATATACACACACACACACACACACACACACACACACACACACTTAAAATCACAGAAATCAGGCGAGGTATGGTGGCTTACACCTGTAATCCCATCACTTTGGGAGGCTGAGGCCGGTGAATCACTTAGGGTCAAGAGTTCGAGACTAGCCTGGTCAACATGGTGAAACCCCCATTTCTACTAAAAATACAAAAATTAACCAGGCATGTAATCCAAGCTACTTGGGAGGCTGAAGCAGGAGAAATGCTTGAACCCGGGAGGCAGAGGTTGGAGTGAGCCAAGATGGCACCACTGCACTTCAGTAGGTGACATAGCAAGACTCTGTTTCAAAAATGTAAAAATTAGAATTTAAATAACACTGGGTGCGGTGGCTCATGCCTGTAATCCCAGCACATTGCATGGCCGAGGCGGGCGGATCACCTGAGGTCAGGAGTTCAAGACCAGCCTGGCCAACATGGTAAAACCTCAACTCCATAAAAATACAAAAATTAGCCAGGCATGATGGTGGGTGCCTGGGTGTCTGTAATCCCAGCTACTCAGGAGGCTGAGGCAGGAGAATCAATTGAACCTGGGAGGCAGAGGTTGCAGTGAGCTGAGATCACGCCATTGCATTCCAGTCTGGGCGACAGAGTGAGACTCCGTCTCAAAATTAAATAAATGAATAAAATTAAATAAAATCACAGAAATCAAAGAGGTCTTATAGATAATTCAGTTTACACAGCTCACGAGGTCCTGGGAAATGTTTATATCTAGTTGATCATTATATTAGTTAGGGCCCTTAATTGCAAGCAACAGAACTTCACTTCAAACTAGTATAAGCAAAAGGGAGAATAATCACTACCGAGTTACAGGGGTACCTCAAGGAACCCAGGGACAGAAATATAGCCAGGCACCAGAACCAGATGGAACCAGCGTTCAAGCCCTGTCCGGAGCCTTGCTGCCTCTCTCCTCTTCTCTAGTTGCTCAACTGCACTTGGCTCTCTTTCCTTCTCAACCCACTTCCTTAACTTCCTCAGATGAATTCCAAAGATTCCAAGGAATAGACTCACTGACCTAGTCTAGTTCAGATGCCCATCCTTGACAAAATTACCTACAGACCAGGAACCAGCCACACGGTGACTGCTTCCACGGCAACAATATAGTTAAGAGGAAAATTCCCAGAAAATGAATTTGGGACAATATATTCCATATGAACACATACACACTCCTCAGTCTTAGTTGAGTTGTCTTTTCTGCTTCATCTGTCATCCCATTGTTTGCCAATTAATAATATAAATATATTTAGAATCTCATTCTATAATGTATTTGTTCATGATTATTATTTGTTGAGAGGTCTTTTATGTAACTTAACAACTACATAATTTCATTTAATCTTCAAGATAGCTTGGGGGAAGAAAAGGTAATATTAGCTCCATTTTACAGATCCAAAAACCAAGTCTCAGACAAGCAGAGTGGATTAGAGCCCAAATCTAGTAACTAAGAATTGAAAAGGAGGAAGATGAGCATGAGCACATGAATGAGGAGTGTAGTAGTAGAGGGAAATGAATAAGTCTCAACCCTAAGCTTGAAAAGAAGAAAAGTGCATGTGCAGATGAAACAGAAGTTCAGGACACCAAAACCCATTTACTCATATGAAAGAGAAACAGAGAACTGGGCTGATTTTAAGAACCTGAAGGCAAGGCCAGCTTATAGAACTTAAGAGTACTAGTCAGAGTTTCCAGGCCCCCCAATATCAAAGCAATTTTCGGTTATTCCACTGTTATTTATAATTGACTCCATGGCATGGAGGTCTACAGGTATATTTTAGAGAAAGTATATAATTATTACAGTCAAAATTAAAAGTTGAAAGTCAATTGGCTATGTTTAACTTTGTATACATTTAGATCATAGAAGAATTAAGCAGGTTAACCCAAAAAGATGCATAAGCCATACACTGCTCACTTTTATGCCATCCGGGGGCACCTTGGCACTGCAGGCCACTTGTCTTGGAGATGCCTCTGCCTCCCCAACAGCAAAAGTTCTGTCACCACTAGAGGAGGTGAAACTGGGACCAGGCCCATGATGGACCAAAGGCCACTCCAGTCCCCGGATAACTATGTGCTTCTTGGTGGCTGTCCCTGGGCATTCCAACAGAGCAAGAATTCCCAGCATCCATTAGGCAATTTACCAAAAGAGGCAGAGGGGAGATTAAGAAACCAGTTTACCCATGTTGCCCAATATCTCATTTATAGCAGCAACCTTGGAAGGTAGATAGTTTCATTTTCATTTTATAGATTAAAAAGTCTGAAGCTTAGAACAGTTAAATTACTTGGGCAAGGTCACCAAGGAAGCACACAGAGGCAGATCTGTCCAACTCCACGGCCATGGTCTGTCCACACTGCAGGCTCTCTCTGGGGTGCTGTGTCTCCACCAGCAGGACAGCCCTGCCTCAGCCTCACCTGTTCCCACCCAGCCCGTCCTCAGCTGGGGGAGTGAAGGAGGGTCTTCTCAGGCCTCTTCCTTCCTGTTCTCAGTGGCAGAGAGCAAATTAGGAAGCAGAAGCAGAACACTCTAGAAAACTACTTTTTCTGAGGCCAACTCTCCACTCTCAGTCTTATACGAACCCTTCCTATTCCTAATGCTGCAGAGGTCAGCCCCTCCCTTTGGACCCTACCTTTTGCCCTCATTTATAGTACTTTCTACTCCCCTCACTTCCTCTCTTCCCCCATATCGCTCTCATCCCTTTTTCAGCCTGAGCCTGTTTCTCTGCCCCACCACACCTTACCCCAGCCTCCTCTGACGATGAAATAGAAGCGACCACAGATGAGTGGTACCAACTATAGCATTTCTGACTTACCATCTCATTCCCTCCACTTTAGTGCCTATGCCTTCCTCCCCTTTATACTTTGTGATTGTCTCTCACATATTTTGTCCTTTATTTTATTTAATTTAGCTCTTTCCATCCTTTCCCCATCTTATTGCTCCAGTGACATGCTGTGATGATTCTGGGGTTCGCTCTCACCCTCCACTCCCCTATCTCTGTGTCCAAGGCAAACCCACCCAAACCCACACAGCCAACAGCACCGGATGGACTGTGCATACTTGGGCTGTCATTTACACTCTTTCTCCAGCCCAGGGTCTGTCCCTACTCTTGCTGCAGCCTGGCCCACATAAAGGCTGGTGCCTGCAATGCTCTGTGGGGATAAACAATGGTGACAAAAGAAAAAGTGGACTTGGGCCGGGCGCGGTGGCTCAAGCCTGTAATCCCAGCACTTTGGGAGGCTGAGACGGGCGGATCACGAGGTCAGGAGATCGAGACCATCCTGGCTAACACAGTGAAACCCCGTCTCTACTAAAAATACAAAAAAAAAAACTAGCCGGGCGAGGTGGCGGGTGCCTGTAGTCCCAGCTACTCAGGAGGCTGAGGCAGGAGGATGGCGTAGACCCGGGAAGCGGAGCTGGCAGTGAGCTGAGATCCAGCCACTGTACTCCAGCCTGGGCGACAGAGCGAGACTCCGTCTCAAAAAAAAAAAAAAAAAGAAAAAAAAGAAAAAGTGGACCAGAGTACCTAAATATTTATATATCCACATAGAATTCGTGCTGTGCTGATTCTGGGGCTCACTCTCACCCTCCTCCACCCCCATCCCTGCATCCAAGGCAAACCCACCCAAATCCACACAGCCAACAGCATGGGATGGACTGTGCACACTCGGGTTGTCATTTACACTCTTTCTCCAGTCCATGGTGCTGTCCCCACCCTTGCCGCAGCCTGGCCCACATGAAGGCTGGTGCCTGCAATGCTCTGTGAGGATACACAACAGTGACAAAAGAAAAAAGCGGACCACAGTACATAAATATTTATGTATCCAAATATAATCCAGAAATACATATATGTATTTTTTAATATCAACTTTAAAAATTAAAGAACATGTTGACTATCATGAGACTTCTGTTTCTAAATGTTGATGTCTTCCATAAAGAAATGAAAAATATTAAAATTACAATGCCACTAAGAGACCTATCTTGTTCCCTGAGAATTGTGGGCATTTTAGTCTTTCCTCCTCAAAAAATAAAATAAAATCTAGCAATTCTAGTTCTCCAATAATTTCCTTTTGAACAGGTTTCTCTTTTATAAATTAATTCTATAGACACGTGGTTCTACTGTAATCCATGTCCAAGTAGAAAATAAGTACCATATTCAGAAGCAGCAGCAGTGTGGGATGGGACAGGGAATCTGACTTCCCAACTGACTTCACAGATAAAAGCTCTGGTTCAGTGCAGACTGCATGATGAAAGATCTCCCCATTTTAAGTAGAGTTGATAAATGAAAAATTTGGATTTTCCAAGTAAACGAATTATTTGGTCATACTTCACTTTACAAAGGTTTCACCAAAAAAAAAAAAAAAAAAAAAAAAGTTCTCTAAAAGTCTGCTAATCTCAAGGAGTTAAAGCAGTACTCAATTTATCACATATTAATTTGCATACAACTTCTCTGAACTGAAACAGCTCCTGTAAAAGACGCATACCTACGAGCAAAACATGAATTAAGAAACCCAAAGCTCTAATTCATATGAAAGAGAAAGAAAAGATTCGTTAGCCGCTTGGAAAACTCACAAACAAAATCAGCCTTGTAGATAGTGGAAATTAAAGGGTGCTGGTCAACATTCCCAGGCCTCACATGAAGGATATCATGTGAAAGTGATGTCCTTCACATCACCATTCATTTCACCATTATTTCTCTTTAGCCTAGAGTCCTCTGGATGTCTGCCCAATAAGCACATTCCTTAATTCCTTGGTTTCTACACTTCTTAATGTTACAAACCTCTTTAAGATTTTGATTTTAAAACCCTCCTAAAATATTCCCACCTGCCAGAAATACACCAAATTTTGTGAAATTTTTTGAAAGGTGGGTCAGTCCACCTGCCTTAAGCTAAGGTCGCAATAATCACTTAGCAGGGAACTGACAGCAAGCTGAGAACAAGTATCGAACAGAAGGCAGGCCCTAAATTCATGGCATCGAATAAGAGGAAAGAATTCAGTGAATCAACTCCTTCTTTACAATGCTACAGACTACCATCCCAAGTTGGAAGAACCCGTCCTGAAAGTTCTGAAAATTGTGATTTGGAGGTGAAGGTAGCAGGAGTCGAGACTGTCTTAGAAAAGCACTTAAACAGCATTGAAGTGAGTGGAGACCAATGCCTTGAAAATCCTTTAGAACAAAATTCTGCCATCTTGTTATGATTTCTTAAATTATACATTCTCAGACAGTGAATATCCAAGATGTGGCCAGAGCTATTTAAAAACACTTCAGAGCATGTGAGCATAATTTCATACTACATTATAAGGAATTCTTACAAAATTACATGATTCATCTTCTGAACCCCAAGCCATTTTTAAACAGGAAAAGTGCTCTGAAACTATAAACCCCAATTATTTGGCTTTCTTGTAACAAAGGCTTCTGAAATTAAGGATATGCTTTACATTCATTGGCCAAAATAGATAGTTTGCAATTTAAACAAGAGGAGTTTTGTCTCAAATGGCTGACTTGGCTAAGCATAACATTCTTTTCATCATTTTCTTCTTTACCCAGTGTTTTTCTGTCGTAAGGACATTAATGTCTCCTAAATTTTCCTTCAGGTTTTCTTCCCAGGGAATCTACTGAAGAAATGTTAAGTTTCAAAAGCTATTCCTTGAAAATAAACATTTTTTTTTTTTTTCCCCGAGACAGAGTCTTGCTCTGTCGCCCAGGCTGGAGTGCAGTGGTGCGATCTTGGCTCCTTACAACCTCTGCCTCCCAGGTTCAAGCGATTCCCCTGCCTTAGCCTTCTGAGTAGCAGGGACTATAGGCGCACGCCGCCACCATGCCCGGCTAATTTTTTGTATTTTAGTAGAGACAGGGTTTCACCATGTTGGCCAGGATGGTCTAGATCTCCTGACCTCGTGATCCACCCACCTCGGTCTCCCAAACTGCTGAGATTACAGGCGTGAGCCACCGCGCCCCACCAAAAACAAACGTTTTTATTAGCCAACAGGCTGTTGGAAAGCTGGTCCAATTTTAGACTTCAGGTGTGTTATAAGGCAAAACTACTGTTATTCCTGCTTTAAGCTAAGATCAGGATGCAGCATTCACCTGGGAAATACAGAAGCCCTCCTTAAGGAAATTAGCTCAGCCCTTCCAGCCAGGGACTCACAATACATGGAGGAAGGAACTAAGTATCCAAGATGGACCACATGTGTCAGACAAGGGCACAGGTATATTGTCCATTAATTCAGGAATATTCCAATGGAACTCGGACTGTCCCAGGGATTGCCATCCTGTTTGGCTGAGCTCTGCAGTTCCGGAGGCATAGCAGCCTCTGCTGGTGGCCCCTTGGCAGACTGGGCAGAGTGCTGTGGCCCCCAGTTGCTCCAGGCACTGGGGTTCTCCTGCGGGGGAGGGGCTCACCGCCTCTGTGTCATGCTCTGCTGGATGGACCCCTAAACAGTACGTCACTGAGCCCTAATTTGTCACAGAGCATAATGGCATAATTTTTACTTGCAGCTCTCTCTCCTCCAGGCCCAAACGTGCTTCCAGGGGCTAAGCTACGATTCAAGTCTCCTAACAGCCCTAGGGCTAGACTCAGTCTTTCTCTTTCCCTCTGACAAGTAAGGCTTTGACAGAAAAGTCCTTGCTCCCTAGGGATATTGCTCACAAGATCTCCTTAGCCTCTGCAAATAGACAGGGCAACTCATTGCTGTGAATACAAGTAAGCTTCAGCTGAGGCCCTCACTACAGTAGGCGGCTACTCAAACATTCCCTTGGAGGTGATCTGACATTATCTATGAAATAAAATCATCTTAATTAGAGCAAGAAACATGTCTCACGTGATAAAGAACAAAGAGATTTTGATTCAGGAGACAGAAGACCACCAGAGCAAGCAAACAGGGGAAGGCAAGGAGAACAGAAAAGGAAAAACCTAAGGAGGAAATATGGGGCAATGGGCTTGTGCTAGTATAGGGCTTCCCAGTGATATAGCTGCCAAGGGGCAGAAGCAGCTTTTCATTCCTCGCAATGATACATAGATCACCACCAGTTAGACCAAGACCCAGCCTCCACTCCAAAACACTTTGCATGAAGTGTGCATAAATGTTCTGTGACCTGCTTGTGACTGTAATCCAGGAAAGCCAGGAGAGGAGTAATGACAGGGTAAAGAAAATTCATTATGCTATTTACCCCCTCAGGCTCAAAGCTCCGGCTATTGGATTTTGCTGATCATAACAGGCTGTTGTGTGCTGCTGGGGATGGCTGCAGCCTGCCAACATTTGGACATTTCTGTGGGTTTAATTATTCTCTAGTAATAACTTCTCCCTAATTCTATGAAGAACAGATGAGCAGCAATACTAGCCCAGGGTCCTGTGTACTATGCAGGAGACAGATACAGCTTTTTGCAAACACAGTTTATGAATGTCATATCTACATTTTGATGTACTCACTATAAAGCTGCAATACCAATAATAACGGTCTTTCCATTACAGATATTTAAATAAATGCTTTCCATGTGAAGCAGGAGTAATTATTATCAATATTTGGGTGAACCAGAATGCTGGTGACAGCTCCAACAGCTGCATTCAGCCTTGGCTCAGTAACAAAACACAGAAAGCTCCCCAGTGAGAAACAAGGCAGGGTTTGATAAATTCCATTCAGCTCTTCAGTTACAGATTATTAAAAGACGAATTATAAAATTGGCACAATAATAGCCATACACATTCTTTCTGGCCAGCATCATCCCCAGGGCTCTGATAATCACAGTGGAATCTTTAAATCAGAGGACAGTTCAGGTCTAACTCAAACAGACAGTGTTTGTAAAGCTGCCATGCACCATTAGCGCACGTACTTCCCTGAGCAATTGTTCGATTACTTACCACAGACAGCCACACACGGTTGCTGATGGAACAAAGACAGCACGAGATGGCATAAGGGTGTGAGCATCACCTTTTTCTGGTCCACGGGACAGGACTCAGGAGATGGAGGCAGGCAGACAATGCTTTCAATATTTTTAAGCAGAGGCCTTGGACTGAGGGCAGTGTCCTTCATGCTTTCCACACCAGACGAAAGGTTTTGGCAGTATGTTCTTGTGGATTCTAGGTGGAATTCAGCAAAATATATGTAATCTATTAGGATGTTGAATATTTCCAGTCCAATACACTAAATATCTGATCCCTTTCAGATTGCCTGTATTAGAGTTCTCTGCAGAAATGAAACTAATCATATCTAGTTTTATATGTGTATATATCATACACACATATAGAACATATACATATATGCTCATATATATCATATACATGTATTTAGAAAACAAAAGAAGCCAGGTGCGGTGGCTCACGCCTGTAATCCCAGCACTTTGGGAGGCCGAGGCGGGCAGATCACGAGGTCAGGAGATGAAGACTATGGTGAAACCCCATCTCTACTAAAAATAATAAAAATCAGCCAGGCTCGGTGGCGGGCGCCTGCAGTCCCAGCTACTCGGGAGGCTGAAGCAGGAGAATGGCATGAACCCAGGAGGCGGAGCTTGCAGTGAGCCGAGATTGCGCCACTGCAATCCAGCCTGGGCAACAGAGTGAGACTCCGTCTCAAAAAACAAAACAAAACAAACAAACAAGCAAAAAGGTAAAGAGAGACACGTATATTTGTTTTAAGGAATTGTCTCATGAAATTCTGGGGGCTGGCCAGTCCAAAATCTGCAGAGCAGTCTGGTAGGCTAGCAATTCAATAAGAGTAGATGTTGTGGTCTAGAGTCTGAAATCTGCAGGCCAGGCCAGCAGTGAGGAGACTCAGGCAGGGTTTCTGTAGGAGAACAATATAAAGATAGGTTCTCTTACCATCAGCCATAAAGTCCCAAAGTCTGGGCTGAGAAGTTGGACTGTGGTTTATTAGACATATCTGTAATAACTGGCCTTCACAATTCAAAGAGAATTTCTGTCTGACCTCAGTTGTGACTATCCCAAGTTGAGAAGCTGTGGTCTGAAAAAGTTAACTGGAGAGGTTGACTGTACTTTTATAGAGAGAAAAAAAAGTTACTACATCCTAGAAAATCTCTCCTTTTTTCAACCAAAATGGTAAAGAGAACAAGAACAGACTTTTGATAAACACATAAAAAATTATTATAAGAGTATTTGCACTCAAATCCTTGTTTGTTGCTATCACTGAAGAATAAGGATAGTATCCTTCTTATTCTCCACTGTATCCTAGTTCCCAGCAGAATTTTTGGCACATAGTAAATGCTCAATAAATATTTATTAAAAGAATGGGCTCCACAGATTGAAGGCATGGATAACATTTTAGTATATTCATCCAAAATTTAGGAAAATGAAATTCATTCCATTTGTCAATTACAGTTTAAGGAGATTATCTAGCAGGAGGCAGCTTTCTTGAAATAAGATTCCAGACAGAAATCCATCTGTCAACTAATGATACAGATATTAAGAACTAAGAAGTCTCTAACAAAATTGCTAAGTCCAACCTCCTGCCTGTGTAGAGAAGCAGCTGAAGTGCTATTATCTGCTTACACTGCAGGACAAGAGTCCTTCATCTCCTTCTGTTCTCCACCTTCAGAATCTGTTAGGAAAGCAGATCTTCTCACCATGAAGCAAACAGGCCCTCATACTGTTTAGACAACAGGATGTCTTGCGGTCAAATTCTTCCCCCAGCATTCAAAATGTTTCTAGACATACACACTATTTTCTTGATGCAAGTTCATAGTTCATGTAATGCAAATAGTGGAGTTAAAATAAACATAGTACAGTTTAAAACTCAATCGCTTGAATAATCATTCTTTTTAAGTTCTTAATAATTAGACCAGAATTGAGCTGAGGCTTATATCTTTAACATCTATGGCAAAAGAAGCTGTTTAAGCAAATATCTATTATAAATAAGCACATGTATTCTATTAAGATTATAACAGGCCATATTAATCCTACTTGTGAGAACTAGATTTTTAAATATTTTTATAGTGATTAGTGGTTATTTGCACATAAAAGGATTTAGGCTTTTAAAAAATGAATCATGTATTTATTAAAGCATATCTAACTAAATGTCTTCATCAATGCTTTGTTGTATTCTTCTAATGTTGTTTCTTTTAATGATGTACTTAAAAAAGAAAAAAGAAAAAAGAAAAAAAAAGCTAGCTGGGTGCGCTGGCTCACTCTGTAATCCCAACACTTTGGGAGGCTGAGGCGGGCAGATCACAAAGTTAGGAGCTCAAGACCCTCCTGGCCAACATGGTGAAACTCCATCTCTACTAAAACACAAAAATGTAGCCAGGCGTGATGGTACGCGCCTGTAGTCCCAGCTACTCAGGAGGCTGAGGCAGGGGAATCGCTTGAACCCTGGAGGCAGAGATTGCAGTAAGCCAAGATCACGCCACTGCACACTGCACTCCAGCCTGGTGACAGAGCAAGACTCTATCTCAAAAAAAAAAAAAAAAAGCTAATGTAGTTTTAAAATATTCTATGATATTTCACTTTTGTAGTAGTTTAAGTTCATCTAAATTTGTGAGGTTTTGGAAATGTTGAAGAAAATGAACACAAACAATACCTCATAAATTAAAAATATGAGATCTAAAAAAAAATGTTGCCTCTCACCCAAGGAAAAAAAGAAAAATAGAGTGCTTCCTCCACCAAAACATACAACCCTTCACAAGCATCTATTCATGTCCTTGTCCTTTAATGTCACCAACACTTCAGGGTGGAAATAGTTGACTGAGTGACACAATGGAGAGAAGGCAAAATAAAGAAAGCGTTTGGGTTTTTTGCTTATTATCTGTATTCTGACATTTGTCTAGTTTGTCAGCTGTTCACTTTATGGGATTTAAATCCTAAATTACAAAATCATAGAAAAGAAAACATGAGCCAGACTATGTCTCTGTCAGCAGGGACAGATGGGTTTCTATCTTGGTCTTAGATCCCCTATAAAATATTTCCTATCACGTTATATAACACTTAATTTACATATACTTATTATACCTCTTCCCTGCACAAACTCAAACTTCTACTACACTTCCAAAAATGTTTTTCTTATTTGTAAGTTACACTGAAGACACCTGATCAGCCACCTCCAGAGTGACTCATTTCTAAATTCACACTCTCAATAAGTGTTTATTATGTCACCTGCTATCTGCCAAGCACTGAAACATAGAAAGAAAATAAGGCAGCCCCCAGCGTAAGAAACTTACCTGTGAAGGAAACAGGCCTGTAACAAATCAAGCGAATGCCTCTTTATCAGGCATACAACAGAGGTAGGTACAAAGGAGGACCAGCCAGCTCTCTCTGGGCACTGAAGAAGGCCATCTGGAAAAAAAAGACAGCTCATCTGGCTCTCTGAAAGATGAGGAGATACTCTCTGAAGGGGATAGGAGAGAAAGGCATTCCAGACAAGAATGGCCTCATGGAAGCAAGGGGAGGAGAAAACAGTGGGAAAATGATGAGTAGGTCATTATCATCAGCAAACAGTAGGCAAACTAAAAACAAATCATGAAGGATTTTTTATGCCCAGAATAATCCTGATTCTTATTGTTCAAGTCAATGGCTTTTAATAGAGAAAAACTGCTTAAGAAAGCTTCAATAAATAGATAAAAACTATGCCCCTTCTTCCTAGAAAACATACATTTTATATAAAATGTCCTCCCCAAACACACTCTCAGGCCTTCAGGCTCTCCACTACCCAAACACACTATCCTTTGTTACTTCATGTTCCTTGCATGTCCATCTGGAGCAGGATCCCCAAAGATCACGATCCCCATTCAAACCTTGAAACAGAAAATTGAATATGAGCTGGAGAGTCCCAAGAGATTGGCTTCATAGCTCAGACTCCACTTTTCCCTCTTCTCCAGTCCTCGACTTCCCAATGCAATCTGTTTTTCCCACATTTCCCTATTCCTTCCTACAGCTATGACATGGAGAAGCCTTCAAATTTTGAAAGAACTTTTTCTTTGAAACCTGTTCTTCCTCCTTTCTTTCCAACTTTACTTAGTAACAATCACTACCACCAACATTTGTGGTGTGTTGCAGAGTGTGGTTGCTAACTTAAATATAACTAGTGGCCCATGACATTTTATCCAATTATCTCAGCCCATGATAGAAATTTAAACGGATACTTGTGTTTTCCTGAGGGAATAACTAATCCTTGACATCCATATGTAAGTCAAAAGGTAGATATTCCCTATGGTTCTTACCCCTGCTCAGCCTTATGCTGCTTCAAACATCTCAAAGAAATCTCAAGAAAATGTGCTAGCTGAAGCCCTGAAGGCAGATAAGGCAAACTCATTCTTGGATTAAGTGTGGATATCTGTCAAAATAAACACCGCCCCTTTAGGGTAGAAAAACTCCATGTGCTACCAAGAGACTGGTTGGTCTTCTCAAGTGATAGTCTTTGTTTCCAGCAGTTGAACATGTGCTGTGGCAGTGTAGATCTGCTGTGGTAAGTGGGAGTTCTTAATGTTAAGCTCATGTGTAACCTCATCCCTATCACCATGAGGGTTCTATTCACCAGACTTAGTCCTTAGTTCTTAAAAACTAATGTTCTCAGTGCTGAGGTTGAGAAGCCCTGGGCCAGAGCAATACACTTGGCCTCTCAGTTTCCACAACTGTATAACAGGGTCATTTAGTTTATACATGTCGAGTGCTGTAAATGCAGTAACGTCCCTGTCCCCATGAAGACTACACTCTTTAATGGGAGTAATAACATTACCTATTTCGGAGGGTTATGAAGCTTATAGGAGTTATTAAATGTTAGGCACTTGGAACAGTACATAGCATACAGGAGGGCTCAATGTAATTTAAGTTGTTCTTTTGAAGCAACTATGACAGCACCTATCACATAGTATATGCTCATTAAAATGCAATTGATATGACTATTAAACATAGATGAGTCAATATTCGTCAAAAGTTTGCTCCCTGAATACCATTCATTTCCTATGCCTGCTGTTTGTTCTCAACTTCCACTGAGGGCCTAGAGGTGTTCCATGGCCTCAGTCAGTTCACAGGGATAAGAAATCAGATAGAAAAATCAACTCAAGATGGATTAAAGACTTAACTGTAAGACCTTAAACTATAAAAATACTAGAAGAAAACCTAGGGAAAATTCTTCCAGACATTGGTCTAGGCAAAGAATTAATGATTAAAGTCTCAGAAGCACAGGCAACAAAAATTAAAATAGACAGTTGAGGCTTACTTAAGCTAAAAAGTTTCTGCACAGCCAAAGAAATAATTAGCAGAGTGAGAAACCTGCAGAATGAGAGAAAATATTTGCAAATTATGCATCCAACAGAAGACTAATATCCAGAATTTACAAAACTCAAACATCTCAACAAAAAAACCTCACATATAATTCCATTAAAAATTGGGCAAAGGACATGAATAGATATTTTTCAAAAGAAGACATACATATGGCCAACAGGCTTCTGAAAAAAAAAAAAAGCTCATCATTAATCATCAGAAAAATGCAAATTGAAACCACAATGAGATATCTTACAACAGTCAGAATAGCTATTATTAAAAAGACAAAAAATAACAGAAGTTGGCAAAGATGGGGAGAAAACAAAATATACCGTTAGTAGGAATGTAAATTAGTATAACTTCTATGGAAAACAGTATGGAGATTTCTCAAAAAAAACTAAAAATAGAACTACTATGCAATCCAGCAATCCCACTACTAGGTATCTACCCAAAAGAAAAGAAATCATTGTATCAAAAAGATACCTGCACTCGTATGTCTATTGCAGCACTATTCACAATAGCAAAGATATGGAATCAACCTTAAGTGCCAGCAACAGATGATTGGGTAAAGAAAATGTGGTATATATACACAACGGAGTACTATTCAGCCATAAAAAAGATCAAAATCATGTCTTTTGCTGTAATATGAATGCAACTGGGGGCCATTATCTGAAGTGAAGCAAGTCAGATGAAGAAAGACAAATAGCACATGTTCTCACTTGTAAGCAGAAGCCAAATGATGTGTATGCATGGATATAGAGTGTGGACTGATAGACAATGGAGACTCAGAAGGGTGAGGGAGTAGGAAGGGAGATAATGAGAAATTACTTGATGGGTACAACGTACATTATTTGGGTGATGGATACCCTAAAAGCCCTGACTTTACCACTGCGCAATCTACACATGAAACAAAATTATTCTTGCACCCCATAAATGTATACAAATAAAAAATTAATAAATTAATAAACCTTAAAAAAATCAGGAGGTCTAGGCAGGACCCTGTTTTTGCTGAACAATGAATGCTTTCCTAATAATCTCAAACAGAAGCAAACAAAGGAAGACAAAGCTACACCAGGGAAAACATTACTTACAAAAGACAGCCTAACCCCATCTCAGACCTGAATTCCAAATTAATGATACTCCTCCAGATTGCTCAATGGAAAAAAGGGGTAACAAAAGCTAAATCATTTTGCTCCTTTGCACAAACTTCCACCAAAAGTACAAATGCCAGCCATCATTTTGTACCAGGCATTAGTCAGATGATTTTGTTTACACATTCTTTTGAGGATTTGTTTTGCTTTGCTAGCACAGCTATCCTTGGCTTATGACCAAGAGAGCCCTGAACATTTCATTCTGTGAACTCTTATTGATTCAAGGGCAAGGCTGACTAGAAAGGCAAATCATGCAGCCCAAAGAACAGAAGCTTTGACTCCACACAGAAAATCCAGATTAACTCTCTAAACAGTTGTCTCCTAGATGGCTTGCTAGAGAATTTTAGAAGGATGAGTTTCAAACTAGAATTCAAACTAAAGAGTTTTGATTTCTATCCCCTCTTCTAGGGCTTTTTAAAAAAAAATAGTGCTTCTGGCAGATTTTCAACAAAGCTTATGATAAAATCTTAATGTTTTCATTTTAAAATCCAAGAATGAAATTGTGTCCCAGTATAAAATCTGTCCCTATTTTCTCCTCTTAATTCTAAAAGCTTTTCATCACATGTGAAATTAAAACATTTACTCTCATTACCTTTGCAACATAACTTTAATTTGTAAATGTCAGACTTCTAATCTCTGTCATCTGAAAAATTATCCAAAATTAGTCTTTACTGTTTTCTTTAAAAAAATATATATATATAGCACTTTTTTTTTACAACTAAATCCACCTTTCCTTGAAGGCCTGCAGGTTAACAAGGCCATTATCCCAGACCAAGTCCCCTTAAGGGATTCAATTAGAGCACTTATATACTTTTTAATGCTTTGGATTATTTTCCAGAATTGCAAATGTTAGTGATAGACTGCTACCCTAGAACTAGCAGAGTGATTTTCATAGATATACACGTGAGAGCAGAGTTTAAATGGACCCTCACTTATCAAAAGTTTTGAAGACTTGCTTCTTTGACAAATGGCAGATACCCTTTAGACTGGTACCAACCTTCTAGCCTTCCAGTGTTGTAAAACACACTATCAGGAATCACTTGAATGCAGGCTGTCATAGAAATTCCCATGCTTTATTTGTTTATAACAATACAAAAAAAATTATGTCGAACTTTTGATGGTCCACCTTTCTTTTATGAGAAGTGTCAGAAAATAATACACTGAGAAAAAACTTTGTTATTAGTAACCTAGCTAGGTGGACTCAAGACTGAATGTTTTAGCAAGTTTCAGGTTTTTTTCCTATTTGATGTCATGTAGAACTAAGGGTTTTTTCCTTTTTTGGAGAACCCAGAAAAATTGTTGTAATACAAATGATCGAGAAAATTTCATCATAGTTTTCTTATAGGTGGTTTATTTCAGCTATGTTTTCTAAGCTTATTTCATTTTAATATTTTATTTTATTTTGATATTTAATTATTTTACATTTATTTGGTTGATTCAGTTATGTTTTCTAAGATACAGTAAAGTTACATATGCTATGTGTGACTTGAAAAGAGAATATTATCTGTGTCCTCAGTCCTTATGTTACTTTCTACATACCTCTGTTACAGTATACATAGTGTGATATTTGTCTGCATTATTTCCCACTAGACTCTGAGCTCCAGGAGGACAGATAACAAGCCTCAGCCATCTCCAGTTTTCCTAGGACCTAGCTCTTAGTTGGTATTCAGATATTTATTGCATAAAAGATAATCATGAAATTCATTTCCTTTGTTACTTAAGCCAAACAAAGACTAGAGTTGAAAAAGTTATAAATAAGTTAAACATACATTTCTTGTCTAGTAACAATGTGAATAAAAACAATCTCAGGAAAATATTTAGACCAGCTCTTGACAACCAGGATTCCTCAAAAGAATTAAAGCCTACGAAGAATGATTTGAGTAACTGTTTTCTCAATTATCTCAGGGCTGATACGTTCTATATGCACAGAAGAGAAATTAATTCCATACATACAATAGGTGCCTTGGGATGTTAGAGCTTAGTTATTCGGAATGCTGGTTAAGAAGGGCTGATATGGATTGTGCAAATCTAAACCATAAATATGAAAATGACTTAAATCATTTTTCATTCGGATCTTAGGAAGGATAGTATCACATATTGATTAGGCCAATCCGTTAATGAACTGGTTAAATATTTAACGATTAGTCTGGTGTCTAACAGCCTAGGTAATCTAGAAAGTAGAGGCTGAGACAAAGATTTAAGGTGTCAACACTATTTGGGGGAGATGTAAGCTCAGGGCAGCAAGAGAAAGAAAAGAAAATGAGTTAAGGCACAGGTGCATTGCAGTATGGTATACTTTGCTACCCCTTCTCTTCCACCGCCACCATCCCCATGACCGAGAAAGAGATCCAGCAGGTCACTCAACGGGCATGTGTGCATGGTACATGGGACTTCTCGAGAAGTGCTGTGCAGAGGAACTGCATTTCAGAGTAGTCTGTGGAAGAAAGAATGAAGAAGTCTATCTGCCCAGCTCTCTCTCATCTCCCATTTCTTAATGGTCAAGGCTCACCCTGTGGGGAGTGAACACCCACTCCCTTCTTGGTTGCACCATCAGCTCCTCAGGAGTCTCAAGACTCCAGATCTTACCCCTGGAAAGCAGTGTTTTATCCAAGTCCAAAAATGAAGGGGCGATGAGGAGGGTGGGACACCAAGCTAGAGAGAAGGAAAGTGGCAGTCATGGGAATCTAAGATGCCACATGATGCCTGTGCTCTGGAGCAGCTCAATTAAACCTTATTCAGGGTGAAGAGCTTAGAATCCACTTTCTGCTTGAAGACCAGCAGTTGCTAAGACATATACAGAGGAGAATTCTATTTAATAAGGAAGGACCCTTCCAAGACTCCCTGCCTGGCTTTGCATCTTCTAGGGAAATGGCTCTGTTCCAAGACACACACTCTCCTTTTACATTATCTTGGAGAGCTCTGGGCACTAGTCCAAGCTACTATTTTACCATGTCTCCCAAAAGCTAAATTGCTGTTTCTGGGTATAGATGGAAGAGAGCACTTCAATGGATTGTTTAGCTTGGTTTGTTTTCAACAAATCTTATCCAGCTTACAATTTGCACAGCCATTAAGGTAATTCATGTCAAGATCTAGCACTGTCATCCTTTCACCTGTATTTAGTCTCTTGGCTAACTCATCTGCTATTGTCAATTATTACAGCTAGCCCTATCCTAAATAGATGAAGTAAGCCAGGTGAGAGTTAGTATGACCTGTCTCTTAAAATGAGTAGATGACCACAACTCTTGAATTATCTCCTGTAATCTGTTCTTTTACAATAAAATTGAACATCTAAAAACTAGAGGCTGCACAAATGTCCAGGGAAATTCACTTTTCTAACATCATAAACTACATTCAACAAGTCTTTCCAGGCTTTTGTCCACTCTGGCAGTCATTGTATATATTATTCATCTACCTATTCTGTAGAGCAAATCCACCTGAGACTCTGCCACACATTCGAAAGGTTAAATGTTGACATTCATCTTCCCAAGACAAATCTTCCACCTAGACATATGTATACTTGATGAGATGCTGGTAGAGATCACCAAGCATGCCGAATTTTGCCAAGGATTACAAGTGTTTGGGATCTACCAGCTAGTCTCCTTAATCTCCTGTTATAATGTTAACAATCCTTAGAGCAATTATCCACCTTGGAAATTTTTGATAAAGAAAATACTTAAGTGTATCAAATACATTAGTCAAGAGAAGTTTAAGAACATTTAGTGTTTTCTGGTTAAAGCTAAATAAAATGCAGTTATGCCACAAACTAAGGCCTTGAGGAAAAGACTGCTGAATCCCTTGTGTAACGGAGTAACTTCATCTCTGAGTTCTCACTCAGTGAAGCCATATTTTTGGCATCAGGTTCTGCTTTTGGTCCATTAGCCTTCATCCATTTGAAGGGTTCATGACATCATCTGTGCAGGCTCGCAGTACTGAAGGTTGCATTTTGTAGAACACTCAGCCATGTCGAGTCATTTATCAAAAGCAGCTGGCCTCCCTCTACACCCTGATTTAGTCTGAACTGTGCCTAAGAGTTCTGCAATCTCTATGAAGACTGACTTATTAAATTTCTGTTGAAATCTCTGCTGGGATGAATGATTGATAGCCAGTGCTTTCCCCCTTGACCCATTTTTTTCCAGTAGCCCCACCTTCTACAACAGTAACTCTTTCCATTCAGCTCTACTATACCCAAAAGTTTGTGTCCAACTTAACGGAACAAAAAGTATTGTGATGAGACAAACACAAAATACGGCCTTCTGTGCAAACTGCAACTTTGGTCTTAGGCAACTTACAGTCTAATGGACTACAGTAGAACTTATAGAAGTCCAGCTGAAATAAACCAATACAGTCATACTGATTATCAAAATATTGAAATACTTTTATACTTTTTTTTCGGAGGGAAAAAAAAGTTGCCCAGGCTGGAGTGCAATGGCATGATCTCAACTCACTCCAACCTGTGCCTCCTGGACTCAAGCGATCTTCCTGCTTGAGCCTCCCTATTGGCTGGAACTACAGGCATGTGCCAGCACGCCTGGCTAATTTTTGTGTTTTTTTGTAGAGATGGGGTTTCACCATGTTGCTCAGGCTAGTCACAAATTTCTGAGCTCAAGTGATGCTCCCACCTCAGCCTCCCAAAGTGCTGGGATTACAGGTATGAGCCACCATGCCCAGTCTATACTTCTCAATAAGTATAAGAATTCCTCTTAGCAGCTAAGCTCCACATTCACTTCAGTTGTTATTCTTATCTATCCTCCCCAGATCAGTATTAACAAACACAATTCCTTTCTTATATCATATTTCTTCCTCAGAAAGGCAACACTCTGTGACTTACCTATCACAATCAACTGTGATGCCAGCCAACCAAAAGTGGCTGGAATTTTTTTGACATCTATCAAGGTCTGGTGCAGCTCATGATCTGTCGAAAGCCAGTTTGGTGCTGGCTGAGTCTTGGAAAGGGCTGTTCTAACCATATACAACCCAAGTGGTGGGATTGCAAGAGTTTCATTTCAGAGCTCAGATCACCAGGATTATAAAAGAAGGCCTAGGCTGTGTTGTGCAATGGATAATGCATTGGGCTTGTAAAGGAAGGCCCAGATGAAGCCAAACTTAGCAAGGAAGTTGAAACCTAGAGGAGGATAAAAAAGCATGAAAATGTGGGTTCCCCTCTTTGAGCCTAGACTGAGACAATTAATCCACACCCTCAAACTGAAAGTGATCAGGCAAAGCCAAGCTGACCTCAGATAGAGCATACCTCAAAAAAGCAAGTAATTCTCCAACCTCATTTTTCCTCAGTAGTTCACAAGTGTCCCTATGACTGAGGACTAGTCCCTCTCCAATGAGCAAAGAATAACATTTTCTAATTTGCCATATTTCTTTTCTCCAGAGAAAATTTAATTACAATAGGCAATGTGTCTCCAGGTTATATAACACTATGACATATAAGATTTCTATCCAATAAACTGTCAGAAGCAACATGATCCTACATCTAGAAAACCCTGTAGTCTCAGCCCGAAACTCCTTAAGCTGATAAACAACTTCAGCAAAGTCTCAGGATACAAAATCAATGTGCAAAAATCACCTATACACCAACAACAGTCAAGCCGAGAGCCAAATCGGGAATGTACTCCCATTCACAATTGCCACAAAAAGAACAAAATACCTAGGTATACAGCTAACCAGGGCGGTGAAAGATCTCCATAAGGAGAACTACAAAATAATGCTCAAGGAAATCAGATATGACACAAACGAATGGAAAAACATTCCATGCACATGGATAGGAAGAATCAATATTGTTAAAATGGCCATACTGCCCAAAGCAATTTATAGATTCAATGCTATTCCTTTTAAGCTACCATTCAGATTCTTCACAGAACTAAAAAAAAAAAAAAAAAAAAAAAAAAAAAAAATTTAAATTCATATGGAACCAAAAAATAAGCTGAATAGCCAAGGCTAAGCTAAAAGAACAAAGCTGGAGGCATCACACTACTCAACTTCAAACTATACAACAGGGCTATAGTAACCAAAACAGCATGGTACTGATACAAAAACAGGCATATAGACCAATGGAACAGAACAGAAAACTGATATGGTTGGCTCTGTGTCCCCACCCAAATCTCATCTCAAATTGTAATCCCTATGTGTCAGAGGAAGGGCCTGGTGGGAGGTGACAGGATCATGGGGACGGATACCCCCTTGCTGTTCTCATGATAGTGAGTGCTCATATATCTGATGGTTTAAAGGTGTGGCACTTCCCCTTTCACTCTCTCTCCTGCTGCCATGTAAGATGTGCCTTGCTTCCCCTTCGCCTTCTGCCATGGTTGTAAGTTTCCTGGTGCCTCCCCAGACATGCAGAACTGTGAGTCAATTAAACCTCTTTTCTTTATAAATTACCCAATCTTAGGTATGTCTTTATAGCAATGTGAGAATGAACTAATAAGAACTCAGAACTAAGACCACACACCCACAACTATCTGATCTTTGACAAACCTGACAAAAACAAGCAATGGGGAAAGGATTCCATATTCAATAAATGGTGCTAGAATAACTGATTAGCCATATGCAGAAGATTGAAACTGGACTCCTTCCTTACACCACATATAAAATTCAACTCAAGATGAATTAAAGACTTAAATGTAAAACCAAAACTATAAAACCCTAAAAGACAACCTAGGCAATGCCATCCAGGACATAGGCATGGTCAAAGGTTTCGTGATGAAAATGCCAAAAGCAATTGCAACAAAAGCAAAAGTTGACAAATGGGATCCAAGTAAAGAGCTTCTGTACAGCAAAAGAAACTATCAACAGAGTAAATAGACAACCTAGAGAATGGGAGAAAATTTTTGCAAACTATGCATCGGACAAAGGTCTAATATCAAGCATCTATAAGGAACTTAAACAAATTTACAAGAAGAAACAAACAACCCCATTAAAAAGTTGGCAAAGAACATGAACATACACTTTTCAGAAGACATACGTGCAGCCACAAACATATAAAAAAGAAAAAGCTCAACATCACTATTCATTAGAGAAATGCAAACCAAAAACCACAATGAGATACTATCTCACACCAGTCAGAATGGCTATTATTAAAAGTCAAAAAACAACAGATGCTGGAGAGGTTGTGGAGAAAAAGGAATGCTTTTACACTGTTGGTGGGAGTGTAAATTAGTTCAACCATTGTGGAAGACAGTGTGGTGATACCTCAATGTCCTAAAGACAGAAATATCATTCCACCCAGCAATCCCATTACTGGATATGTACCCAAAGGAATATAAATCTTTTATTATAAAGACACATTCACATGTATGTTCATTGCAGCACTATTCACACTAGCAAAGACATAGAATCAACCTAAATGCCTATCAATGATAGGCTAGATAAAGAAAATATGGTACATATATACCATGGAATACTTAAAAAAGAACAAAATCATGTCCTTTAGGGACATGGATGGAGCTGGAGGCCATTATCCTTAGCAAACTAATGCAGGAAAAGAAAACCCAATACCACATGTTCTCACTTATAAGTGAGAGCTAAATGATGAGAACACATGCACATATATGGGGGACAACAACACACTGGGGCCTACTGGATGGTGGAGGGTGGGAGGAGGGAGAGGATCAGAAAAAATAACTAATGGGTACTAGGCTTGATACGCGGGTGATGAAATAATCTGTACAACAAACCCCCATGACACAAGTTTACCTGTGTAACAAACCTGTATATGCATCCCTGAACTTGAAAGTTTTAAGTACAAAAAATTAAAAAATAAAATAAATTGTCATGAGGTCATAAAATGTTTGACAGATCCTTGCTCATATAGAGTTTGGAGCACTCTATATGGAAGAGCATTTTGCACTGCTTCAAAATTTACTTTTTTTCCCCTACTGAGTAATCCCAGGGGATATTTCACAAGAATTATATGGCCTAAGTAAGGCTGCTGTAACTTTGAAATGTATCATCTATTTTTTTATCCAGCAAAATAAATTATCAGTTGAAAATTATACTCATTAAACTAAACTATTTGCAAATTCTATTCCCCCTGAAACACTCATTTGAATCTGTCACATAATTCTGCTCACAAAGGGCCATGAAATAATCAATTTTCTAAACTTTTTTCTTCCTTCTCTTTTATATAAAATTCATTTTTAATTCAAATTTAATTTTAATTTCAATTTATATTTCACAAAATGAATCAAGAACCCCATGGGTAAAAGGTATACTTAAATACATATAACAATGACATAAATGTTTCCACAACTTGATTCTCCCTAGTCTTTTCTATTCTCTCCCATTTATCCCTAAACAATAATTCCTTCACAAATATATCAATTTAATACGGGAAAGTTGACAATTTCTAAAACAGAGGTATCAGTGAATGTGGACAAACCAATAACTATTTCAAAAGAAAACGCCACACAGGTAAGTCAGAATCAAAATGAGCACCCATATTCCCTAATCTACCTTTAAAAAGTGAAGAAGTGATCTGAGTCTCTAAGGTACCTTTCTAGTTGGAGCAAGAATATTCCCATGGCAATGTCTTAGGCGTCAACCATTTCAGCATCGATTCATTCATTAGTCTAAAATTCATTATATGCCTACTATTTATGCACCAATGAGGATTCAGTCTTAAAATGGAAGTAACTGAACCTTATTACCTTACGAAGATAAAGTTCGTGAGGATTAGATGATATGATTCATGTAAAGTACTTAGTACAGTGTCTGGCACAGAAGAAGCACTAAATGAAAGCTAACAATGGATAACACTGTTGACAACAATAGTGGGCACTGGTACTACAAAGATAAATACTACTTTTATTAACCTCAGGTTGCTGAAGATCTAGCAGGGCACATAGATGTGTGGCTATAACAGGAGTATACAGTGGCACATTAAATACAGTAACATTGCCTCCTGGATTTCCCAGAGTAACCCAGATTTCCAATATTCTGCCCCATTGACAGACCTTGAGTTTAATTCATATCTGATTATCTTATGTATGAAATGTGGTTTCTAGGGCACGGTGGCTCATGCCTGTAATCCCAGCACTTTTGGGAGGCCGAGGCAGGCAGATCACCTGAGGTCAGGAGTTCGAGAACAGCCTGGCCAACATGGCGAAACCCTGTCTCTAGTAAAAATATAAAAATTAGCTGGGCATGGTGGCACGTGCCTATAAACCCAGCTTCTTGGGAAGCTGAGGCAGAATTGCTTGAACCCAGGAGGTGGAGGTTGCAGTGAGCCAAGATCGTGTCATTGCAAGGCAGGCAGATCACCTGAGGTCGGGAGTTCGAGACCAGCCTGAACAACATGGAGAAACCCATCTCTACTAAAAATACAAAATTAGCTGGGCATGGTGGTGCATGCCTGTAATCCCAGCTACTCAGGAGGCTGAGGCAGGAGAATTGCTTGAACCCGGGAGGTGGAGGTTGTGGTGAGCTGAGATCACACCATTGCACTCCAGCCTGGGCAACAAAAGCGAAACTCCATACCAAAAAAAAGAAAAAGAAAAAGAAATATGGTTTCTACAGCTATAATAAAATCACAACTGAAACAATATAGCATTGAAGAAGCATTAGAAATTCTTACTTTTAATTAATGTACAGTTTTGTTAAAGAACCTTATGCACATGGAACCATTAAAAAGCAAGATAAAACAGCATATAATCAGGCTGAACTGCTTAGATCGGATAATAAGTGTTAAAATGCTATTAAGAATTCAGAGTGGTTACTTTTTGAAGAAACTGAAACTTGCATGCAAGCTTAAATTGGATTGAAATTTCGTAACAAGAGATTAAGTAACCAGGGGAGGCTGAGCATCATTGTATTTGAAGAGGACAGTCAAGGTACAGGTCCGACTTCAGATTCTAAAATTGCTTCCTCAAAGATGAAAAAGTAAACGTGTTGAGAATAGTAGTAGAAGACAACTCTACTATAAATACAGTGGCCAGGAACAATGAATGCTTCAGACATCACACTTCTTCAAGCAGCTGGAGAAAAGGAATTTACTTGTCCCTGGACAGCTTAGTGGAAGCTGGAGGTATAAAAATATTTTATTTAGCTGCAAATCCCCTTGCATGTATTTAGCACTTTTAGCTTTGCAAAGTCCTTGCTATATGGTCTCACTTGAGTCTCCCTTGCTGCAGCCAGTGACCAACTATGAAGCAAGATCCCCTTCCAGCCCTCAGTTGTGTGTACAGTGCAGTTTTCACAGTTCTAAAACACTGGCTAAGTAATCCACATCTCTACCTTGCCGAATAAGAAAGCACCATTAATGGAATTGGGCCCCTAAGAAATGTAAAGTCGGCCTCGGTTTGGGAAAGACATTTGGCTATTGTTACATAATCACTGATTAATTTCTTATTTCCTTCTTAAATTTTGGATCTGATTTGAGATTATTTGGAAGCTAAGTAAGAGCTCCCACATCATGGATTTCTTCATGTAATAAGTGGTAGGTATGTAACTGTGTTCTAGAAGAATTCAGAGTAAAAGAACAGCAAAGCATTAAAGGTTTTTTCAAATTGTCCAATAATGTAATATAGCAAGGGTTGTCTTTTGATTATGGAAATATATGTACTGTAATATGTGCAACTTTCCAGAAACATGCCTTCCCACTCCCGTGTGTTAGAGAAGTAGAATATGCCCCCTCTACCAGGGCTATGAGATGTTTGGAATTGATGCATGTCAAGCAGATTGATAGTATCCCCAATTGCTCTTTAGCATTTTAGTCTGTTGTAGCTATTCTTGGCAAACAAAGAAGTCTGGCTTTAAGCGGAGTTTACAGCACCCTACAGATCCAACCTAGCTCTTCATAACCATCAGACTGTGCCTTTTCCCATCTGGCAGAGAATAATGACTTCGATTTAAGAACATCTTGGTTCTAAGGCATTGACTCTTTTTGTAAGTTCTTTCAACTTTCTCATCCCTACTTTTCAAAAAACTAACAAATATGTACAGGTTAAGCAGTTTGCCTCCCATCAGCTGGGGAACGAAGATTTGACTGAAGTAGTCATTGTTGGGAGCCACCGGAAAAAGCATCTAGAATTTAGGTGAATTTAGAGAATAAAGCTAGAAGAATCAATAAACAATGGAGTTTAATGGCCGGGCACGGTGGCTCAAGCCTGTAATCCCAGCACTTTGGGAGGTCGAGACGGGCGGATCACGAGGTCAGGAGATCGAGACCATCCTGGCTAACACAGTGAAACCCCATCTCTACTAAAAAATAC
>NW_016837625.1:797363-802553 GCF_001698545.2 Rhinopithecus bieti | reverse complement strand
GTCTCAAAAAAAAAAAAAAAAAACAATGGAGTTTAAATAGCTACAGAAGCAGATAACTCCATGAAATAGCTTACAAGGATATTGTTCCTGAAACTGGAGAAATTGGTGAATATCCTCAGGAAGATGACTGAAATGAAACTGACAGAAAAGAAAACTCACTGAAACACAGCTGGCATTGGCCAAGGATTGTTTTAGAAAAAGGTTTTCTTTTTTTTTTTAAGACGGAGTCTTGTTCTGTCGCCCAGGCTGTAGTGCAGTGACGCGATCTTGGCTCACTGCAAGCTCTGCCTCCCAGGTTCAAGCCATTCTCCTGCCTCAGCCTCCAGAGTAGCTGGGACTACAGGTGCCCACCACCACACCCAGCTAATTTTTTGTATTTTTTGTAGAGACACCCAGCTAATATTTTGTATTTTTAGTACAGACAGGGTTTCACCGTGTTAGCCAGGATGGTCTTGATCTCCTGACCTCGTGATCTGCCCGCCTTGGCCTCCCAAAGTGCTGGGATTACAGGCGTGAGCCACCGTGCCCAGTCTAGAAAAAGATTTTCGAAGGCAATGTATTAGCGAGGATTTCTTCATGTTTATCCAGCATCTTGAAGGAGAAATAACTCTAACACAAAAAAAACAGCCCTCAGAAATACCTACTGTCATTGCTATCATTCTATGTTGACGAAGGCATATCTGGGCCTTTAACTTAGGTAGCTGCATGAAGGTACTTGCCAGAAAAAATACCCCTGCAACTACATATGACTGCAAAGAATCATTCTAACAGGTTTTTTTTTTTTTATTGGTACCAAAATAGGAATTCTGGTTTGCACATCAATGCCTTGTAAGTTTCATTAGTAAAACCTGGTCTCCTATGGGTTAATCATCTCTGTGTCATTAACTATATTAAGTTTCTGAAACTATGAAGTGAAGACCGCAGCTCACCATATGGGATGCCCTCTCCAAGGTACTGACTCCCCTGGGGTCCTGCCCACAGCTGCTGGACAACCTCACTCTGGACCTGTCTGTACCTGTGACATCCTCCATTTGGTGGTCTAGATCAGTGCTTCTCAAGCTTAGGGTGCTTTCAAATCACCTGGGGATCCTTTTAATAGGTAAACCTCTACATACACTCAACAAGCCAAGCAGATGCATTATTTTTGCTGCCCGGAATCTAAAATCTTTCAGTTTCCTTATCCATGACGTAAGAGGTTTGAAGAGCTCTCAATGGTGAACAAGTTTGCTCTCTTGAACCATTTGTGAAGGATTGGTCATGACTGTGTTAGTGCTGTTCTGGGAAGGAGTCTGAAGTTGTCTTAGGAAAAAACAATTGATCAGTAATGCCTGCCATGTGTTTAGCATAGCAGACGTGTCATGTATTAAAAATCCCACATAGATAATCTCCAAACTTCCTAACTTTCCATGATTCTTGGAATTCATAGTATTATTTCAGACATCATGGGAAAGAGAGAAATGTCTTTCCAAAATGAAAACAAGCCATCTAGTATCCCAATATTTAACATATGTGTGTTTGTGTATGTGTGTAACAGGAACAGTTGTTAAGCCCAGACTTTTGAGTTCATATTTTCTCTAGAGAAGTTCCAAAGATAACACATGCCTCTGGCTTGCTGGCCTCTGTCATTGTGGTACTACAGCTTTGTCTGGTTGGTCAGGAGTAAAAGGAATATGTCTATCACATTGCCAGAATTTCTACGTGCTCTTATGAAATAATTAGTTAAATTTTAATGAGACATGGAGGAGATCCAGGTAAGCCATGAGGAAGTTGTAAAAAATGGGGAGAATTTCCTCTTTTTTTAACTTTCCTTGTTCTTGTTATTATTTAATTTAATATATATTAATATCTAGTGGAAGCAAACCATGTAAATGTCTAATGTTAAGATATACCTATTTGATGAACTGTTACATAGCCACTAAAATTATCAAGGAAAAACTTGTAGTAACAATGTGAAATATTTATGTTGTAAGGTAGAAGGAAAATGGAACATGAAAATGTTCACAACTGTTAAAATATATCCATCAGAAGGGGGAAGATGGAGCAAAAATGGCTCAAAATATTAATTGTTATTTTGAAGAAAAGTCCACAGGTACAATGTTTCTTACTTTTTTAAGTTTGTTACAATAAGCATATATCTATACAGCTTTTACAAAAGGAAATAAATTACAAAGAAAACTTACTATGTTTGGTTTAAATGAATAGTTCCCTTGTTAGTTATAGAAGTAATTTAACAATATTAAGGCAAACTGGGAGTGTGGATTCACCTATAATCTCATTACTTGGCAACCTGACAATTTTAGTTTATTGTCATAAATATATTTTGAAGTTTGAAATAAAAAAGGAGAAAAGTATCTGTGGCTGAACTGTTAGTTTGTAAAACTCAAAGGAAGCTAGAAATGTCTGTAATTTTAAAAGGAGTCATACGTTAATTCAAAACCCATATCTACATAAGCTCAGGACTTCAAAATATGCCAACTTCTGATTGGTAATGGATCGGTGCAAAGGATTCAGACTCGAGTTATTCCATAAATGATTTTATGTCTTTCAGTTTTAAGCTGACGGCATGGAATAAAAGCCGGCTTTTCCATATGTGAAAAGACATCAAGATAGCAATAATATAAATAACAATTATCTAGAATTTTTCCACCTACAAAGCACTTTTAGCTGACTTATTCTTAGCAACCCTTGGAGGTAGGTATAATTATGCCTGCTTTACAGATTAAGATACTGAGGCTCAGCGACATTAACTGTCTTGCCCAAGATGACACAGTTAAAATGAGATACAAATTTGAATTCCCAAGAATTTTCACTACTGCCACTTGTAGAAGTTTGAATGTTTTGATGAAAACCCTACCCTCCCTTTCAGAAAGAAAAACTCTACCCTCCCTCTTAGAAAGATCCTGTCATCAACAGATCCTGGTTAAAGCTTTTAGCACAGTCATTCTCAGAGGAGCACAGAAGTTTATGAGAATCATTTGTAGGGGCTTTTTCAAATGTACACTAACACCACCCTGAGGCTCTCTTATACCTTCCTAAAGGCACTGTGTTCCCTACGCCCAGTGAGAATTGTGCCCCATTGTGCACTGGCGTTACGGATGTGCAATGTCACTGTTTTCTTCCATTCACCTGTGCTAAGGCAGAAGATGGATTGAAAACTATGTGCCATAGTTCTGTTCTTCTGTTTTGGCAGAAGAAAAACTCTAGAGAATGTAAAGCCTGCTGTGACTGAGAGTTAGAAAGGTCCTAGAACTCTAGACAGCCTGGACATGTCAAGAAAGATTCCAAAATTGGGTTGTTTTTCTTAAAGAAAGGTCAGAATTCACCAGAGTGAGACTCAGGGTATGCGTTCTTCTCCATTTGTGCACCACCCCATGTGCATTCTCTGTTCCTCCATGGCAGCCTAGGTTCTCAGGGAACTGATGCTTACAGATAGTATTATCTAAGTTTTTTGTTTGTTTGTTTTTGAGATAGAGTTTCACTCTTGTTGCCCAGGCTGGAGTGCAGTGGTGAGATCTCAGCTTGCTGCAATCTCTGCCTTCCAGGTTCAAGTGATTCTTTTGCTTCAGCCTCTCAAGTAGCTGGGATTACAGGCATGCGCCACCATGCCTGGCTAATTTTGTATTTTTAGTAGAGACGGGGTTTCACCATGTTGGTCAGGCTGGTCTCGAACTCCTGACTTCAGGTGATCCACCCTCCTTGGCTTCCCAAAGTGCTGGAATTACAGACGTGAGCACCCGGCACTATTCTCTATGTTCTTAAGCTCAGATGCCCTGGATGGTTCAGCCAATGGAAGGCAACAGCAGGAGAGATGAGGGTATTTCTCTGCTACTCGCTCCCTACTCAGCTTTATGGTTCACAATCTGGCAGTGGCACCATCCGTCTCTGACTGTAGCTCCTGCTGTAGTTGCAGTTGGCTACCCTTCTATAGCCCCAATTTGTAATGGGCCTTAATAACAACACTCTTCCTTCCCCTCCACTCTTCAATGTTGCTGGTCGCAGAGTGCTTCAACATTCCTTGCTGGTCCTTTTAACCCTGCCACAGCTCTGTAAATTGTCCCTTTACGAAAATTCCTATTATATCTAGTTATTCATATTTCTTTCAATCCTGCTCAAAAATCCCTTTAAATGCTATGCTACTGTGATTAGTTGACATTACTGCATGGATATCTTACTAAAGGATATGTTGATATTTTGTTAATATGTAATCTAACCTAAATAATCCCTAAGGCTCCATGTGGCTCAGTCTTAGCTGCGAGTCACAGTCAAAGGAAACATAAATCTGGCTTCATAAATTTTGGACCATATTGTAGATATTTTCTATAGGTTTTTTAACTAGGCCATCCAGGAGTTTTACACAGGATATCAAACAGAAAATTTCCCAGAAATTATCTTTAGGCTCCAGTACTTAGTTCTGAAATTCCGCACATAGTATAATTGCTAAAATTTCTCCTACTGTCTCTCATTTTGGAGGGTACCTCACCACAATTCTATTCATTTCTCCACTTGTCTGTGAGCACCTTTCCTCGCTTCCCAGCCAGGTGCGACCACCAGGACTTACCCACGCTCTGGCCACCTGGTTGGAGAACTCACTCTGTAACCCCATGTTACCCCATCCTTTCTCAGTCCTATGAGAAAGAAGCATGTAGCCTTCTGGGAATTCTTCTGATGACTTTTCATAAATAAATTTCATGAAAAATTTCAGATGAATAAAATTCTTCCCTTCATGTTGGTGAGAACATTTTATATACTAAAGTTATCCCTGCCTAAGGGGAAAAGACTTGCCCTTTATACCTCAAGCCTGTAGCCTAAACAACACTGAGCCACCCAAATACAAAATATACTTACTACCCAGGAGAAAGTGAATAGTTTTCCTTAGGGAGTGGAGCCTGAAGCTGAAGACAGAGAAAAAAAATCACACCAGTGGAAAAACCCACTGATGAACATCATCATACTCAGTGTTTATTTACTTTCGATAATAGTTTGTTCACTAAGAAAAAAATCAAAATGTTTTATTTCTCTTTCTAGAAAGAAAAAAGCAGACATAAACATTTTTTGAAGGGAATGAAAGTATCACTAAATAAAGAAAATACGGCAAGCCTGTGACCAAATCTATGATGAAAGAGCAAAAAGAATATCAAAATTGGCCGGGCGCGGTGGCTCAAGCCTGTAATCCCAGCACTTTGGGAGGCC
>NW_016837625.1:687639-796825 GCF_001698545.2 Rhinopithecus bieti | reverse complement strand
AAAAAAAAAAAAAAAAAAAAGAAAAATCATACAGGGTTTTTTTCTATAGGAAATTCAGATTGCGAGTCATTAAGTCCTACACATTTACCTCAAAAATTCAGTTCTGTTACACAGAATTTGGAATAATTATACAAAATATAGGTAGATTTTGGGCAAGAATAATCTCATCAATTTTCAATGTCACTGCCACAACATAAAGCAAAAGTAGAGAAAAATTCGAGAATTGCGCATACTTTGTCTCAAGTTTTAAGTTCCCCATCTAACTTACATAAGATGCCTTAACATTCTTTGTCAAGGGCAAACTCAACAACCACCAGAGTGGAGGCACAGATGGGAACAGCAGGCCTGAGGGCCATGCATTTGGCCAGCCAGCCTGCCCTGGGAAGCACTGACCAGGAAGAAAAAAATGCGCCCTTTTTCTTTTAAGTCAACATAAATTCTGGGACATATTTCTTCATCTACTCACTGACATGTAGAGAATGTATCTGAGAAAAGATGGGTGATAAAGTTAGAGATCTGTATGGTGGCAATCCTGAATAATTCACAGGAAATTTACCTTATGGGCAAGCAGTTGGACCAAGAGGTGGCCTCCAGGGGACTCACTGCACTAAGAATTTCCAGCAAATAGAACAATGCACAGATGAGGCCATTAATGTCCCACATATTAAACTACTGCAAATATTTCTCAGGTAGAACAACTCTATAAAAGGGAATCCCTGCTCTTTTTAATCTCCCAAGAAGTTTGGGGAAATCCTAATACAGATGATGGAGCAGTGGTGGACGAGGTAAAGAAAATATGGTACATATAGGCCATGGAATACTACTTAGCCATAAATAAAGGAACAAAATCATGTTCTTTGCAGCAACATGGATACAGCTGAAGGCCATTATCCCAAGCAAATAAATGCAGGAACAGGAAACCAAATACCACATGTTTTCACTTAAAAGTGGGAGCTAAACATTGGGTACTCATGGACATAAAGATGGGAGCAAAAGACACTGGGGCCTAACTGAGGGTGGAGGGTTGGGGGAGGACGAGGGTTGGAAAACTACCTCTCAGGTGCTATGCTCACTACCTGTGAGAGGGATCATTCACACCCCAAACCCCAGCGACACATAATTAACCCATGTAAACCAAGGTAAACATGTACCTCCTGAACCTAAAGTCAAAATTGAAGAAAAAGAAATAGTGATGGGGACAGGAAGAATACAGAGTCGACAATAAGAGCTTTGAACAGACTACAGGAGGGGTCTTCATTACAAATGGCATTTGCCTTCCCACTGGGAATTCCAGGAAACCGCAGAGGTGGAACAAGGCTGAGGTGTCCTCTAAAGGGGTCTTTGAATGGCTCTCCAACTAGAACATCACACCTGCAGGAAAGCCCAGTGGGAGGGAGAGTAGAATGAGAGGTTACAGCCTGGGCTCTGACCTCAGCAAGTCTCATGCGTACATCCTAGCTTCCTGGTTTCAGTTGTCTCATCTGAAAAATGGGGTCGTTGTGAGGATTAAATGAAATAATTCATATAAAGTACTTAGCACAGTGCCTGGCTTATAATAAGCACTCAACAAAATGGTGGCTTTGGTATCATAACCCACACATTCACTCACTCACTCACACCTTTTCTCTCTCCCCTTTTTATATTTATGAGCTGCTCTCCAGAAACCCTCCTTGGCTCATAGAGTTTTTTGCTAAAAGAATCCTGCCCTTTCCTCTCTGGAGCTAGTTTACTATTGATGTTGGTTACACAAGCAATGATTTGACACCACCCCCTTCTCCACTAAACCGTCTCCCCCCGCCTCACATGACAAGCCAAAGTCAGACACAGCTGGAAAACTAGGTAAAATGTAAAAATCCATGAAGTCAGCTGTTTTCAATTATAAATATAATACAATAATCTACCCATTACCTCTTTTGTAGGGAGCAACGAACTGAAGGAGAAAACTGCATGTGAAAATATTACAAAACGTGACAATAAGAATGAACTGTTATGCTCCACTTTTAAGAAAACAAAAGAGGTGGGGGAACATATACCCCAACCATCGGAATTGTGGCACAACTGAACATGCATTAGCTGGAATGGAATTCTGAGATGCCAGTGCAAGACTCGTTTGGAAAGCTGAGCACCAATCTGCAAATCAGGACCAGCTGGAAGATTCAATTTGAAACAGATCTGGCCATGGAAAGGGAAAATCTTAAGCTGTCTCAAAACTGGCTCCATCAGCCTGGCCGTGGACTTGCAGAAAACACAGGATGGACTTTTCTGTTTCAGTCTTTTTTACTTTTTCTTACTGGGTTCTTTGTCAGGGACTAGGTATCAGAGCTCAGCACAATATATGGAGCCTCTGGTCCTAGTTATTTCACCTTTTTACTTAGTTAAGCACAAACTCTAAGTGGTACCACTTGGGTAGGAGCTCAACTTTGGCATCAGACTAATGTGGCTATGCTGTGTGACCTTGGTGGCTTATTTCACTTCTCGTTCTAGGTTTTCTCATCTCTTAGCATAGGATTGTTGTTAAGATTAAATGATTTAATGCACATAAAATAGCTCTTGGCACCTAGAAAGCACTCAATAAATGTTAGCTGTTATTATTTCAATTCCTTGCTCTTATTGGTCTCATGATTTCGAAGTTTGTTTTGTTTTGTTTTAAGTTATTAGAGAATAGAAAAAAAAAAAAAGTTTGAAAGCTGGCCTCATCCCAAACTTCAAGCCCTTGAATCTGAACACTGGCGCCCCACACTTAAAGACCACTAGTTTCTAATTAATGACAGACCAAATGCCTCCACAAAACCAGTATTTGCACTACAAAGGCCATGGTTCTTAGGGAATGAAAAGTTTCCTCCCCGTGTTCTCAAGAGTCCTGGCCAAGATTGTTTCAGAGAATTCTCCTTGCCCTCTGAACTTGAGGATGTTTTTAGACATTGTTCTGTTCTAAAGCTTAAGGGTGTGTTTTTCTTCATACTCTAATGCAAAGGATAAAAATGTAGTTATAGCCAAATTACAATTAGAAGCGACCAGTAGAAATTCAAGGATGTTCTCACAGCCAAATTGCTTCATTTTCACTTCTTGTTTTCTGATGAAAAATTATCAGTGCTCTTGGGATTTATGGAAGCAGTCAGCAAAATGTGTTATAAACACCTTCTTCAAAGAAGCCCCCAAGAGACTGCAAAATTTCTCTCTCTGATAATCCTCTGTATGCCAGTTCTGAACAATCCTGGAGTCACTCTGACACAGAAATGATTTCCCATCCTCCCAGAAGCCCAGATGGTGAGCTAGGATGGAGATGCGCCTAGAATGTTTCACATGGAGTCTGTGTCAATTATTTTGAGGCTCTGTATAAATGCAACTACTGTTTGATAAGTTTATACAAGGCCCTGGGGTGGTGGGAAGGACACAAAATGACCAAAATGTGACCCTCATCTTCAAGAAACTTACACTCCAATGTGAAAGAAATAATCCTCTCTTCCTGTGCAACCATTTTTAAAAATCACTAAACATGCAAAGTTTGCCTTATGCTCGTTCTCCCACAAGCATCTTCGTTTCCTCTGAATCTTATTTTCTACTTATGAACTCTTCTTCCCTTGGCCCCCATCTCATGCTCTTTGGTCCTTACTGTCTATATGGTATTGAAAATACAGATTTTTACTCCTCTCTGGTTCAGGCTTTACCAAGGTTCTAGAAGTGTCAGTGTTGTGGAGGGTGGGGGGTGGAAGGGAGGTGTGGTATTTGCATAAGGGGCAGAATTGTTCGTTAAGGAATAGACAGACCACTGAGCTCCCCTCCAGAAACTCTATACTCTTCATGAGACTAGAGTTGTCTCCAGTCTCAAGCCTGAGCCATGCCAGGAAAGAAGGAGAATAAACAAGTCAGTTCAGACTTCCCCACCAACCTACGTATCTACCCAAGCCTCTGAATTCTCAAGGTGGTCTAGGAGATTTTAGAGCAATCAGTATAGCTTCATAATATCTGGGTATTTGAGAAAAGCTAATGAGGATATTCCCAGGTGCCTCCCAACTCTGTTAGGAGCTCTTCTTGAGGCTTTGTCTACCTGCATGCCTTGGGAAAGATGCAAGTGGGCTGAGATAAGAACAGGAGGAAAGAGAGGAGAGAAGTAGGAAAGACTCTGCAGCCAGCTCGGGGGCCTCCGGATTCTCCAAAGAGACTCCAGTAGAGAAGAGATGCACAGAGATGGTGGGAAGGGAAGAGAGGCCACACCCACAGCTATCTCAGAGCCTGAAGCTCAGCCATGACCTCCCTTTGCCAAGTAGAGGGATGGTCTAATCACCGAATCCTGCCAACCACTTTATCCAGCCTACATTGCCCAATATGCTCAAATGAACCAACTCTATCTCCTGTGCTGTGCATGGCCCTGACTGGTGATGCTTTCCTGACAAAACATCTTTTTCCTCTCATAGGAATTCATGAGGATCTTTGTGGATTCACTGAGAATCCATAAAGATCCAGAAACAATGCTCCAAACCAGGGATCCTCTAGATAAGAAGGCTATTGTAATGGTCCAGATAAGAAATGATGTTGTCTTGGACTAGGATAGTGGTGGGAGACATGCACAGTCTAAGGATGAACATCAGGACATGCAATTGGATTGGAAGTGAGGAATAAAGGAAAGGAAGGCATCGAGAATTGGCTGTCAGGGTTCTGCAATTTGGCAAGTGGGTCGGGGGCACAGCCGTTGACTAATGTGAAGAATGAGGAAGGAAGAGGTAAGACATTAAAACTGCAAAACCTATTAGGCATCCAAGTGGTCATGTCAAGTTGATAGTTGGATATGTAGGTACAGATCTCAGGATCTTGTCCCAAATCTATCTTCCAAATGACTACTCAAACACTTGAAAGTGGAGGAATGTCAGGGGCTGAGGATCATGCTCCCTGAGAATGAGAGCTATAATGAAACATCAGCATGTCCACAGTGAAGCATCTGTGACCTTTACCTACTCTTTAATTCATTTTTAATTCATTATTTTAATAAATATGCACTATATGTCAGTATTCTACTAGTTACCAGGGGGAAAGTATTACATAAAAGAGACATAGCACCCGCTGTCACGGAACTTAGATCTAGTGGAATAAAACAGGATTAAATGGGTTTTTTTAAAGGTAAAATAAAACAGAAGGTCTAGGTCTGAAGTCAGACAGACCTAGAATCAAACCCTAATTCAGCCACTCATTAGCTGTGAAACTTTGACAATTTCCTTAACCTTTCTGCGCCTTTGTTTCTTCATCTGTAAACTGGAGGTAATAAGTTCTAGTTTGCAGCTGTGAGAATTAAAGGGAATCACTGCAGTGGTATATAGTATTTAGCATAGTGGTTAGTGCCTAGTAAGTGCATGATGGATGTCAGCTAGTATTGCAGGTGCTATGGAAATCATGGGAGGGCTCTTGCTAGAAAGAGCATTTGTAAGGACCTCAAGCAGGGAAGAGTTGAGCAAGCCGAGGAATGCAGCTATGGTAGAAAGGTTAGGCTGTGCATTAAGTACAATGGAAAACCATTGATGAGATTTGTATAGGTGCTGCACTGTCCCCTGCATGCCCTTCCTGTCGGCACTCTTCATCCTCACCCACGCTCGCATGCTAAGCCTCCCCCTACTCGTGCTCAATACATGCAGGGATAGGCCTTTCTCCCAGACAATTCCTTTCCAATCTGTGAAAACTCTGCACTTCCAGGAGTGATGACAGGATGTGAAGGAGGTGAAAACAGGAGCTGGAAACATCTGCTTTGTTAAATGGACTATTGTCTTCTCATAATTCCCTTTCAGCATCAACTGCTCAGGAGGTGAATTTGCAGTGAATAATAAGTGTGGGAAGAAAGAATTCAAGACCATCTTAGCTCCAGGGCAGCCCTTTTTCTCTGGCCTCTGCAAATCTTGTTCCCCTAGTTCCAAAGCTTGGCCAAGAGCTGAGCTGCCACGCCCTACAAGGCAGAGAGGTCCAGGCTCCTGGAGCTAAAGGCAACACCTCTGGGATGTCTTCTTTTCCCACTGCCTGGGACATGACCATTTCAAGATCATCCTTCACTCCCTCTCTTCCTTTTCCCATTGCTCCTCTGATGTCAGCAGAGGCTCTGGCAGTGGTCTGTATCTCAGCCCTCAACCAAGTTAAGTCACAGAAGTCATGGTCATTCTAAAGAGAGCTCTCTGTGGAGGAGTAGCCGTGGGGGACGGAAGGCAGGGTCTGGCGGATGTGAGTCAAGCTGCAGTGATTGATATAGCAGTGCTGGTCTCCACTCTGCAGGCAGCTTGGCCCCATTTCTAACACTTGGAAGAGGGATGGGTTTCAGAAAAGAAAGCTTGCATAGCGAAAACGCAAGAAACATCTGACTTGGTAAGAAAATGTATAATTCTAAGCCATATAAGAAATCATGCGTACAAAAGTTTAGCTGCTTGGGGCACACAGTAAGAAAAACATTGAAGAACAATTGGAAAAATATGCATGGCACTTTTCATTATTTTGGATTTTAACCCCAGACAATAACGGAAGGCTTGTTTCTGTGATTTCAATTTTACATTACTGCCTATTGGATGCTGTGTGTCCAGACATTATAAATGAGAAAGAACATTTTTGTAAGATCATCATTGTTTAATGGAAAACTCCAGTAAATTTGGGAGAAAAATATGTGTTAAACCTCAGAATGACAGAACGATCATTTTCAAGTGATGGATCCCTGACGCTCAGTTCATAGAACAAGGATATCATTGATGCTTTAAACATAAAATCTCATTTGGGACAAACATTTTCAAAAGACTTTCAAATGAAAAGAAGAGTTTTTTTGGTCATTCCTAAGTCTGTTACTAAATAAATGCAAGAGTGGACCTCTATTGCAACAATATAAATAAATATTCACTTTATTTATTCTTCAAGTTTCCTGGAAATGATAGGATCTACACACACTGAGAAAATAAATTAATGGGACAATGTGATGACAGAAGTCTTGGCATTCAGACTCTGTGTATAGGGAGGAAGGAATGTTGTAGGCACCATCAAAGAGCTCCTGTGACTTGAGGAACCAAGGTCTTCACTGTGCTGGGAAAAGACAATGACTGGATGCTAGCGGAAGCATGAGGATGACGGTAAGACATCCCTTCAGCCAGTGGGAAATAAGGACTATCCTACGATCACACCATCTCTGGGCTCATACCCCTGTGTACAGATGGGATCGAAGGCTGGGGCACATGCCCATGGCAGGAGTATGATATCCAGTGGCACAGGGGATTGTTTTTGGGTGACATGAGAATTATATTTCTGTCCCATTCACTTCAGACAAATTTCAGAGATTTCAAGAGGGTGTGGTCTCTGGCATAATGTAGACAAATAACTTCTAGTAGTGCGACATATTTTCCCATTTATTTTCCATTTCCATTCAAACTGACTGTCCACAGGCAGTCAGTTACCCACTCATCCTGCCATCGCCTAACAAAACCACAATGTCTCCCCTACTCTACTTGTCGACCCAGGTAACTGCATACAGCTGGGGAAACAGGCACAACCTCAGGGACAGGTCTCTTCACAAGTTCTCAAGTGAGGCGTTGGCTATGCATCATGCTCCATTTCCATTGTTGATTTATTCTGCCACTTTTCTAAACAACTATTTCATTCCTTTTCACCTCTTTTCACATCTCCAGCACTCCCCATCCTCATTCTTAGCCTCTGACTTTGTTTTTCAGTTCATCAAGATAATAGAAGCAATTAAAAGAGGACTTGCACCCACACCCACCACTTGGTGAACCTCCTTATCTGTATCTGTGCCCAGGGACCACCTTCTCTCTTGCTGCACTAAGCTACCCATGTCCTGGCAAATGCCAAAGCTTCCACTTAGGCACAGAATCCTGCTCCCTCTCCTCTACTCAAAGGACATAACTTCTACAGTTATATCATCTTCCTCCTACTTAAGCCATTATTTCTGCTCTACCTGATCATTTCCACTATCATATGAACACTCAGTTATACCCCACATCTTTTTCTTTAAAAGCTTCCCTTGACCCCACATTCCCTTCCAGCTCCACCTCTCAGTTCCTTTTTACAGCAAAACTACCACAAAGACTTGCACAAGTTTGTTATTTCTACTCCCTTCAATTATTTCTTGAACTCGCTCCAATTTAGCTTTCAATCCCACACACCACCTAGATTGCTTACGACAAGGTCTCCAATGAATTTCTATTGCCAAAACCAACGCTCATTTCTCTCTCTCTCTTTTTTTTTTTTTTTTTTGAAACGGAGTCTTGCTCTGTCGCCCAGGCTGGAGTGCAGTGGCCGGATCTCAGCTCACTGCAAGCTCGGCCTCCCAGGTTTACACCATTCTCCTGCCTCAGCCTCCCGAGTAGCTGGGACTACAGGCGCCCACCACCTCGCCTGGCTAGTTTTTTGTATTTTTTAGTAGAGAAGGGGTTTCACCGTGTTAGCCAGGATGGTCTCGATCTCCTAACTTCGTGATCCGCCCGTCTCGGCCTCCCAAACCAATGTTCATTTATAAGGCTTTGTCTAACTGAACTTATCAGAAACATTTGACCTAACTGATCCTTTTTTTTTTTATTAAAACACTTTCTTATTTCCAAGAAGACCACAGTGGTCACTCTTTCTCAGTCTCTTCTGGCCTCTAAATATTGGAGAGCTTCAGACCTCATCCTTAGAACTCATACCTTCTCTATCTACACTCACTCTCTGGGTGATTGCATTTAGTAATTTGGCTTGAAATATTATCTATATACTGAACATTCCTAAATTTATTTCTGCAATCCCAACATCTAAATGCCAAGTTCATATTTTCAACCACTTACTCAGCACCTTATATGTCAAAATAGAACTCTTACTTTTCCACTCAAATCTGATCCTCCTTCATTTGTCCCCATGACACTAAATGGCTTTTCCATTTAACCAGTTGCTAAAGCCAAAATCATTGGAGTCATCCTCACTTTCTTTCACATTCGCATTTAACTCATCACCAAATTCCATTAACTTTCCTCTAAATAGGTTCAGAATTTGACCACTTCTTAGCACATCCCCCATTAGCATCCTATTACAAGCTATCATCCTCCTTCCCCTTGACAACTGCACTGTCCTCCTAACTGGTCTCCCTTCTACACTTGCCCCACCCTCTACAGTCTATGCACACAGCAGAGTGACATTGTTCAATTATAATTAGGAGCACAGTGGCTCCTAATCCCAGCACTTTAGGAGGCCAAGGGGGGTGGATCACTTGAGGTCAGGGGTCCAAGACCAGTCTGGCCAACATGGTGAAACCCTGTCTCTACTAAAATACAAAAATTAGCCAGGCATGGTGGCGTGCATCTGTAATTCCAGCTACTCGGAAGGCTAAGGTAGGAGATTTGCTTGAACCCAGGAGGTGGAGGCTACAGTGAGCTGAGATCACACCACTGCACTCCAGCCTGGGTGACAGAGCAAGACTCCGTCTGAAAAAAATGTAAAAAGTCAGATCATGTCATTTATCTGCTCAGACCCTTTTGGTGCTTCCTGTCTCAGAGTAAAATCCAAAGTCCTTCCCTGGCCTGCAATGCTCTTTCTTCAAATATCCTCCTGGCTCACTCCCTCACCTCCTTGAGACCACTACCTAAATATCACTTTATCTGTATCAAATAGCGCCCACCCCCACTATTGCGCTGTATCCCTTTTCTTGCTTTACTCTCTGTTGTAGCTTCCCAAGACATTGTGGTTTTGTTAGGCGATGGCAGGATGAGTGGGTAACCAGCATCTAATTTGTACTGATTTGTTCATAGAACATCTCTTTCCTCTCACTAGCTTACAGACACCATGAGCAGGGACTTGATCTGTTTTTTTTATAGCTATACCCATGGTACATAAAACAGTACTCAGTATATAATAAGCACTCAACTTAAGTGTTTGTTGACTAAACAAAAAAAGAATGAGGCCATTAGTATGAAATATTAAGAACTCCCCTCCCCCAAGATGAAAAAGACAAATAAGAACATCCATTGTGCTATCATGGGTGGGTGTTCTATCAGTGGCATCTTCAATGGTCAGCTCACTACGTAAAATGTGAAGAAAGACATCAGTTTGCAAGATACCAGCACTGCTCTCCCAAACTTCCCCTGCCTTGAACCCAAAGGAAACATTTAAAGAAGGCTGAGGTTTCTGCAGTTCTTTGTGAAGACAGCCACGCCTGAAAAAGACTATTTTGTGACTATTTTGGAGACCCTACAGTACCTCCAGCTGGCAGCCTGGAAAGCACTTGTTACATTAGAGTGATAAGTGGTGTGTGTGTTTATACAGACCAATAAACAATTCCATAATAATGTACTAAATGACCACAATTTGAGGTACTCCACAAAGTCCATTAACCGGCTCAGTCATTGTGAGCCTCTCTAGAGGTAGCTCAGATTCCACAGGGCGACTAGGGGTCAAAGGTTCCTTGGCTTCCTGGGCCAGAGTCTTAACTCAAAAGGCTACTTCTGCCTCCTTCTGGGAGAGATGAGCTAGGAGGCAAATTCAATATACCTTAAAAAAGCTATAAACCAAACCACAACCTAGGATTAAATCAACAAAACAACAGAAATAGGGAGGGGGACACGACTGCCTTACAAACTCTATGGCATAAAGCTGAACCTAACTAGCACACTGGGGCCTTATGGCACTGGATCTACTTGACAAAAGAAGTCTGCAGGCAAAGCCGGAAGAGGCCCATTTAATCCTAAGTGACCTCAGTTAGAAAAGAAAAGGGAGACACTAACATGACATTCATGGTCTCATGATGACTATTAAACATGCTTAGCATACACTCTTTACCACATAGCATGCTTCTCAGACTACAAATCAAAATGAAAGCCTTTTTTAGTTTAGAGACAACACCTCCCTCATCCAAGAATGTCAAATGTATTGATATGCAATGTTTAGCATATGAGGGACTTTTCTATTCTGGTAAGATCAAACAAATAGCTATTTTCTGAACACAGATGTGGTCAGTTAATGCTCTTCTAATAATCCATTTGTCCAAATTATCTAAAAATTTTTCCATATATATAAGTATATAATATAGTATATATAAGGCTCTCATAGCGCTACTTCCTTCTTTCTCTTCTCTCTCCTCTCCCTCTCTCCTCTCTGTCTCTGTTTTTTTTCTTTTTTTTTTTTTGAGAGGGAGTCTCACTCTGTCGCCCAGGCTGGAGTATAGTGGCGTGATCTTGGCTCACTGAAGCTCGCCTCCCAGGTTCCACCACGACCTCAGCCTCCCGAGTAGCCTGGGATACAGGGCACCCGCCACCACCAGCCTGGCTAATTTTTTTGTAATCTTTTAGTAGAGACCGGGTTTCACCGTGGCTTAGCAGGATGGTCTCTATCTTCTGACCTCATGATCTGCCTGCCTCGGCCTCCCAAAGTGCTGAGATTACAGGTATGAGCCACCACGCCAAGCCTTTCCTCTAAATTTTTAAAGACCACCATATACAGCAAACACTAAACACTATATTTAATGCAATTGCTTCAGACAGGCTCATTTCCTGGATTCATTCCTTCAGTCCATATCTGCTGAGGGTAGTACATGCAGTGGTGTGCTACCCAGTTTCCCTTCAGAACCGAGGCACTCACTTCTGAGCTGTCCAAAGGGTCTTGCATGCTGCAGGCTCAAAGTTAAGTTCTTCTCCCAGAATTTACTCTAGTGCCACCTAAGATTATGGCCCTTACTGGAGCAGCCCACATCTAATGACTGGTAGGTGCTGGACCATAAAGGCCTGACACCTCGCCTCAGTGAGGAACAAGTCCAGATGATAGTCTCTCCCACCTCCAGAGCTCCTCATGGATCCACAGAGGCTCCCCAGGTTACTACACTTCAGTTCCACTTGTCCCTCTGCACTTCAGTTCCACTTGTCCCTCTGCGTAGTTCTGCTAACCTCACTTCCACCCAGGTACTGTTCCCAAAACACTTCTCAATGTCTGGTTCCCAGGGAACCCTACCTAAGAGATGGAGTAACCATGATTTTCTAGGCACTGGCTAACTTCTAGAGTACAAAATGAGTAAAACAAAGTCCCACCTCATGTAACTTGCAGGCCAAAACACCAGAACAACACTTGCTGTAGAAAACCCGAAGAAGGAGCAAGGAACAGCATTTGACCAGATGCCTCCCCACGAGCAGTGAGGCTTGGACTCTTTCTGGAGGGATGAGTCCAACTGATGGGAAAGGTGGAGAGGAGGCCAAGTGTTCCGACAGATGCAGCAGCATTTGTCAAGCCCAGAAGGTAGGAAAGAGCCTGACTTGTTTCAAGTTACAGCAAATCTGTGACTAAAGCCCAGAGTAAGGTAAGCAGGAGATAGAAAGTGTCAGGATTGAAGTTGGGAAAACAGGATGGGGGTATGTTACTAAGGAACAATATACAACCTGAAAGTGTGGATTCTGCTGTCAGACTGCCTGGGTTTGAATACTAATTTCACAGTTTACCACCTATGTGACCGTACGTGAATTGCGAAACCTCTCTGAGGCTCAGTTTCTTCATTTAAACATGAGTCTAAAGCTACAACCTACCTCATAGATATTGCTGCGGAAATTAAACAAGACAATATTTAAAAAGTGGTTAAGGCAGAACTGGGCTCAGAGTGGAATCCAAAAATGTCGTTAGCTACTATGAGCTTTCTCTTATAGGTGAGGGGGATTATAAAACAATCATAAACAGACTTGTGCCTTTAAAAGATCGCTCTGATGAGGTGTTTCTCCTTTCAGAAGAAAGGACAGCGTTGCAGTGATAAATTTACATAGATATGAGACTTGAAGCCAAGAGACTGGGATTTGAGCAGAGGCGGTGCATACAGAGGAAGAAAAGGTCCTATTTAAGGGGCAGCCCACTCAGCAGCAAGAAAGGAGAGAAATCAGGACGGCCTAGGGAAGCCGAGGAGCCCCACAAGTAGGATTAAAGTCCTATTATGACTATTTCAGAATAGAAAGAAATCTCCAAGAGCTAAGTCAATGGTATTCCAAGTGCTGCTGCAAAACGTGCTATGCCAACAATCCTAGAAATTGATACGCTTGCTGGCTTCATTCATTCAAAGACTACATCCCCAAGAGTCTATTTTTATCGAACTCTATTCCTGAAAACACATCCTTCATTCACTTCCTAAAATATACTCCCCCTAGAAAAGTGTTATAACCGAAATTCCCATACTAGCCTAGTAATAATGGGCAGTGATCATAATAATTTCAAAAAATAAATATTTAACTCAGCCTCAGGAACATTTAAGGTAAGTATCCATAGGCTCCAACCTACTGCTATAAAATGAAAATTAAAACCTGAAGCCAAGTCAGAAATATTATATGTTATTATTATATTATTTAAGACAAAAGAAAATATATATAAACAATTATCAAAGATAAAGCTTTATTAAAGCCCTAAGGAGATACCACTATACATCAACCCAGAACAGTTAAAACTAAAAAGACTGACTACACCAAATGTTGATAAAGATATGGAACAACCAGAACTCCCATACATTTGTTGGTGAAATGTAAAATGTTCAAATCACTTTGTAACAAAAAGTCTAACAAAAAATGTCTGTGTAGACTTAATTTTATAATACTCCGCAAGTTAGCAATTCCAAATCCAGACATATATACAAAAGAAATGGAAACATATGTCCGTAACATGACTTGAACAAGAATATTCACAGCAACTTTTTTTTAATAAGAGCCAACAACTGGAAACAGTACAGTTCCAGAAATGGAAGAACGGATGAATGTACTGTGGAACGTCTGTACAGTGGAATACTATTCAGAAGGAACAAACTATTGATACAGAAAACTTCAGGGATGAACCTCAAAAGCATCAGGCTGAGGGAAAGAGACCTTACCCAAAGAGGGCACAATGTGTGATCCTATTTATGTGAAACTCTAGGACAGGCAAACCTGATCTATGGAGGAAAATCATCTCTATTTCTAAAGAAGTAGAGATGGATATTCACTAGGCAGGGACATGAGGGAACTTTTTGGGTGATGCCAATGTTTTATTTCTTGATAGGGGTTTGGGTTACACAGATGTATGCATTTGTAAACTCAGGGAACATATGTCAAAAATATTTGCATTTTTTGTGTTAGTTTTATATCAAAAGAAAAAACTACAAACAAATATTGAACTCTAGTTACTGGTATACCTGATGAGGTAATTAGGGGAAGCATACATATGTCTACAATTTACTTTGAAATGTGTCAAAAATAAGATGACTTGATGGATAGATCTGTGATAAAGCAAGTGTAGTGTTATGTTAATGGTAGAATCTAGATGAGTTTACAGGGTTCACTGTAAAAATCGCTCCGCTTCAACGTGTTTTGAAATTGCCATGATAAAATGTTGGAAAAGTTATTTTCAAAGAGATTGATTAAAGTCAAAGGAAGAAGGAGAGCTCAAACTCACAGCCAACATAAGCCTGTTTCTCTCGGTGCGTCAGATGCTGATTTGAACGGAAGGCCCTGGAGGGGCGTGCTGAAGGAGGGGAGGTTGTGAGTCCCTTTCTTGTTCAATCAGATATTCAATGGACCAGATAAAATTCAATCGCTAAATACTCTGTACTAGACTTGATGACTTCCCCATCAGCTTCGAAATTTAGACCTAGCAGACAGTCTATGCACAACCAAAATAAATAAACTACCCAGCAGGTCAGCAGGCCTTTCCGGTGGTGAGCAGCAAGTGGCCTACACATGCAGAGAGAGGGGCAAGGGAGTCTCCCTCCTTCGTGTAGCACAGACAGGCAATGCCACTGTGAAAATAAACAAATGGATCCACGGGGCTGCCGGGCCTGCTTGGCTAGTGCCTGGCTTAAGACCCCTTGCCCTCTGACCCCATGGTGTTTGTGGAGCCTGTGTTGCTGTCTAGCAACAGGGTCTATTTTTCTATCCCATGGTGCGAGTGGATGCAGCTGTCTGTGGTTGATTTATAGGAGGAAGTCACCAGTAGGAGACCCTGGAGGCTCTCACAGCCCAATTGCTGCATTTCCACTTCCCAGTTCACGGCAGCCATGGGAACTCCAGGCAGGGGTGGAAGTGGGAAGATCAGTAAATCAAGTGATGCTTGATGCTATGTCCTCCTGGAGAGATGCCCCTCAAATGTGCCCCAGAAGCTGCAGAGCTGGTCATTTTCTCTGCAGCTAATCAGGATTTAGGTCCTCTTAGCTGAGCACATCTTCCATCCTTCTCAGTGCCCAGCTCTAGAGACATCATTTCTAAGCTTTTTCAAGGGAGAGGGTAGGTCTGGGGTTTGGGATTAAAGCAGAAATTTTTTCTTCAGTCTGTGAAAGTATCAATCTTATACATTACTATACCTTATTGGGATCAGCCTTGGCTTTAAATACACACCTGAATAATACATACAAAGTGCCTGTGTCTTCTCAAGATACAGGTGACCATCTGCAACCGCCTTTCTAGGCGGTGACCAGCTAGAAAGCACTTTCCCATCTGTCATTTAATGCAATGCTTGCCAGAGCCTGTAGAATGGGTAGTGGCATCTCCAGTTTACTGATGACAAAACTGGTGTGCAGCAGGTCAAGTAATCTTCCTAGAGACTCACAGAAAGTGGAAGAACTTTCTACATCTGACTCCAAGTCTTCAGTGCTGAGACAGAAATTACCTACCCTTCAATCTGGGAAACACGTACCACTTTTCACCTTCACTATTTTGTATCCACATTGGAAGCTAGTAGGGTAAATCCTCATTAGCACAAGCTCAGTGAGGTTTATCTCTCTGTCAGAGTTTAGAGAACCAGAAACCCTAAACCCTAACAGCAATGATGTGGCAGGCTCCAGAGAAATACTTGTGACATCAAGGTCCTATTCCCTTAGTCCATGTAGTACTTTGGCTCTCTCAGAAGTATCTCAGTTCAGCAGCATCTTTAGAAAACCACACACACACACACACACACAAACACACACACACACTCCAGGATAAGTGTAGATGTGAAGTATCACCCATCTAGTGTGTCTTCCACGCATCAAATCTTTGCTCCACAACACAACTTACACAAAATTGTGGTCTCCTCACGTTCCAATATGCACCCCAGAAATACACAAAAGAGACCTCCAACTTCCCAGAACACACCACTCCCAAACCCCAGCAGCCTCCTTGTCATCCTGCATGAACTGTGCAGCCTGTCTGAAACACAAAGCAAGCTGGTCACAACTGAAAGAGATAGAAAGAACATCACTTTTGTATTATACCTCCATTTTTCCAGCAATGTTCTGATCACTGATTGAAAATAAAGATGCTGATAACATTCCAGGACATCACTAGGTGTGAAACTAGCCCAAATTGTGGGTTGTAATTTATCTCCCAATTTTGCCCCCCACCCAACCCCCTCAATTCCTTGTTAATCCCCGCCACCCCATTACCATCCCTCAAATCCCAAAACAAATCCAAGGTCAGCTCTGTCTAGGTCATGATCCTCAGGGGCTAAGTAGCTCTCCAGAGCTTCCTTGAATACCCAATAAGGAAATTATATATGTCTTAATATTTAATCTTTTATATATAATTCATAACCTACATATACCATTTAATTCTTATCACCATCCTGCAAAGCAGATATTATGATCATTTTGCAGACAAGGAAACCATGGCCAGAGAAGTTAAAGAAGTAATATATCCATTAGCTGGTGGTATCAAGATTCAAACCCGGGGCTGTCTCTCTTCTAAATAAATGCAGTAGCCACAGCGCAACACCGCCAGGCCTGGGCTTGCCACTGCCCTGCTTTACGTTTCTAGGGATTTCCTTTCCCCACAGCTACATCTGACTGTTCAGTGGCACTGATATGGTTTGACTGTGTCCCCACCCAAATCTCATCTTGAATTCCCAATGTTGTGGGAGGCACCCAGTGAAAGGTAATTGAATCGTGGGGACAGGTCTTTCCCGTGCTGTTCTTGTGATAGTGAATGAGTCTCATGCGATCTGAAGGTATTATTAGGGGGAGTTTTCCTGCACAAGCTCTCTCATTTTCTGCTGCCATCCATGTAGGGCGTGACTTGCTCCTCCTTGCCTTCCACTATGATTGTGAGGCTTCCCCAGCCATGTGGAACTGTAAATCCAGTTAAACCTCTTTCTTCTGTAAATGGCCCAGTCTTGGGTATGTCTTTATCCACAGCATGAAAATGGACTAACACAGGAGGAACTAAAAGGACAGGCAAGTGACAAGCCTGTCTCTGCAACGAGAGGAAGCCAGACTCTAGGGGATGGGAGAAGGAGGAATTTGTGAGTTAGCACAGATTTCTAGTGTGGTGGCCAGGGACATAGTATTCCAACTCTTCACAAACACCCAAAGTGGCAAATCCCCACCTACCAACATGAATGCTCTCTGGGAGCCCATGCTCTTCATTTGGCCCACAGACATATTTTCTCGCGTTTTTACATTAAATTCCAACATTTAAAAATGAGATTTCACATTAAAATTTTCATTTCTGGCTTCTCTTGCAAAATCAGCACATTTGGCAAACAGGGCTCACATTCCCAGATGGCCACATCCAACTGAAATGACAGCAGTGGCTGTCATCCAGAGCCCACATTCTCTGATTTGTCAACGTCACTACCATTCCCTTGTGTATCCCAGACACTCAGCCTGTTTCACTCCTTTCCTGTTCCAGGATCTTCTGAATTGGCAGCCTCTACATATGCTTCTGCCAAGGAGCATGTATTCATTCAACAAGCATTTTAAACCCCTAGCAAGGTACAAGCTACAAGGGTTACAAGAGACGCAAGGAGAAATGAGGTGGCTCCTGCTTCCCAAAGAGTGTGGTCCAGGGAAAGGAATAGGTGAGTAAATATGCCTACTAGAATATCAACTCCACAGGAGCAAGGACTGTGCCTACTTTGTCCACAGTTGTTTCCAGCACCTAGAAAGTACCTGGCATATAGTTGCCTACTACATGTCATTGGAAGAAAGAGAAAGAGAGAGGGAGGGAAAGAAGGAAGGAGGATATGAGGGAGGAAGGAGAGAAAGAGACAGTTTGGGTTTTTTTTAGGACATTAGGCCAGAGATGAGAGGGAATTTGGCATGCAGGGCAGTCAATCAGGCCACAGACAGGAAATGATACCAAGTGCTCTAACAATACAGAGACATTATTATGTCTGTGTGAGGTGACCAAGGAAGACTTTTCAGAAGAGGAGGGGTTTGCTGGGTGTTTCAAAACGTTCCTAACCTATACATACTTTGCCTTCTTTAGTAATCTGGATTGACTTGTTGCAATTGCTTCAACTCGAAGAGAAGTTCCAGGTCTTAAATCCCATGCACTTTGCAGACATGCTGCCAGCTTCAGAACAGATCCTGGCCAACGGAGCTTGGAATCAGACATCAGGCTGTGATTCCTGGGCAGGGGCCCATGGGTCACAGCAGCAGCCAGGCCACGAGCTATCACAGTGGCAGCCTGTGTGAAGAAGTCTACCCTGGCACCATGGCACGGGAGAGAGGCTGCCTGCCTTTATTTAAAAGTGGGGCTGTGTAGAAGCTGCCAACTTAGTATAGCAAAATATACAGTTCCCAGACTTCTGATCTGCCCTGTGGGCATCTGTCCTGCCTCACTTTGAGCCATTCAATGACTGACATGTTCTTCTAGCCTTCCCCTCCTTGCAGCCTGGCCCAGCTGCAGTTTTCTCTCCCAGGGCCTCACTCTCTCTTTCCAAGGTATGAGAATATCAGTCTGTTAAATCTCTAAGATCCTGACTCAACCCCAACAACACACTGGGCTCTCCTGAGGCCTCCTGGTAAGAAGACACTACTTATCTCCATTAACCTCTGACCCAGCTAAGATGAAACAGCCACATCTGAAAGCCTGAGTGCCCTCTTCCCTGAACTAAAGCTAAATAAAGTATGGGGGTGGGGTACAGGGACAGGGAGCAGCCCCAGACTTGCAGCCCCCGCCCCTCCAGGGAATGGCTACCTCCTCCGTTCTGGCCCCATCCCTGAGCCTGTTAATAGATGACTCCTAGGGAACCCCTCCAGGTGGCCTGTGGGTTAAGAACTACATCTGGAGGAAGCAGTGCCCCCTAGGATGATGGAAGGGCCATAAACCCTCAAAGACTGTCCATTTGATTTATGTGATAATAATGGGAATGTTAATCTCCAAAGGCAAAGCCATTCACCCCAAATTCCAACCTCCTGGGTCCCCACACCTGACTTAACGAGAACAGACCCCCCTACCCACAGCTCCCACGGACCAGGCATTTTACGTTCAGTGTCTCTTTTTCTCCTCACTACAAGTCAAGAGATGTGTGCTATTATGATGCCCATGTTACAGGTGGGGAAACAGAAGCTCAGAGAGCTCTCGTGACCTGCCCAAACTAACAGCTAACAGTTAATGATCTGTTCACTCATATCAGTGGCCAAGCTGAGAGTGTAACTACATTTGTCTAACTCCAAAGCCTGTGCTTTTACCCTGTTCCACACTCTCCCAACAATCACCCTAGAGCTTCCTACTTGAAAAAAAAAATATCCAGTTCAACCAGAGGCTACAAATGATGCTGCTCTTGAGTTCTTTCATTTGAATTGCCTTTAATTCAAATATTCATTTACAGGGCAGCAGAATAGCAAATGCCATCTTATCTGCCCTCTGAGAACCATAACTCACCCAAGTTAACATTAGGTGCCTACTATGTGCCAGGTCATATTAGTCAATGTGATACCAACTATAAATACTATGGGGCATCACTAAATATTAGACAGATGAGAGTCTGCTGGTGTCTTTTTCTAGATTGTATGCATTTTAATCCCCACAAGCAATAATTCTCTTCAAAGATGACAAGTAGCAATAATGTGAATTAAAATTAATTTAAATAAAAAGAAACTAAGAGTTTTGGGGTTTTTTTTAATGGTCTTCTGGTCAGTGCAATTAGCCAATGGACTCAAAATGAAAGCAAGCACTGGCTTCCAGGTGGCAGGCCAGAAATACGAGACCGTAAAAGAGGCCTTTGTAAAAGAGGGTAATTTAGATAAACATGGGGAGGGGTCCCTGAAGAGTCTCTCAGGAGTAGACTGTCTAATTTGTTTTGTATTCCTAATGCCTGATGCGTATATATGCTGAGTGAATGAGTAAATGAATCAATGGATGATTTACAGGCTTTTCCATGCAAGAAGCACCTCCTGAAATACACCACAGTTAGAGGCATGAGCTGAGGGCAGAGTGGGGGTTGTGGGGAGTGGGGAGGTTGTACCAGCTGCACAGCATATAAAATGCTTAACTGCATTTATAAAGGGAAAAAATAACCAGCCTGGGCAACATGGCAAAACCTCGCCTCTACAAACAATTAAAAAATTATCCAGGCTTTGTGCCATGTGCCTATGGTCCCAGCTACTCGGGAGGTAAGGTGGGAGGATCACTTGAGCCCAGGAGTAAACGCTGTAGTGAGCCTTGATCACACCACTGCACCCTAGCCTGAGCAACAGAGTGAGATCCAGTCTCAAAAAATAATAATTAATTAATTAATAACCTTTGAGTACTTTCTTTGCAGCTGCCTAGGTGCATTGATATATGTTCTCCCATTTAATATAGTGAGCCCATGAAATCTGTTTTATTGTGCCCATTTTACAGATGAGGAAATTGGGGCTCATAGAGTTTAACAGACTTACCCAAAGTTGTAGAATGAGAAAGTAGTAAAGCCACAACGTGGACACCAATATCTGGCTCCTTAGCACACTCCCTTTCCTCCATGGCATGCTGACGGAGCCCATTTCCTTCTGAGAAGGATGCTACAGTGTTCCTCCAAGTCTGGGCTAGAAAGACCCATGACAAATGACTTTGCAAAGAAGTAGAACAACAACGTCTCAAAAGGAGAGCGAAGACACTGTCTACACTGGAAGCTCCTGACCCTCTTGTTCTGAACATTTCAAGCCAACTGGGCACATGTAGTCTGCCTTTCAACACACAATATATGGAAAAGCAGAGACTCAGGGGCCCAGTTAACTTCCTCACTCTCAGATTCTTGCCTAGGAAACCAGCAAGTGAATCTCCCTTATTGTTCAACTCATTAGCACCTCCACTAGAGACTACAGAGAAGAAATAAACATATTCGGTTGGTGAAAAGTAATTGCTGTTTTTGCCATTAAAAGTAATTGCAAAAACCACAATTACTGTTACACCAACCTGAAAAAAAATAAATTCAAAGCAAGTATTATTGCTGTATGTAACCAATTATAGGGATTTGGGGGTGTTGTTTCGTTTTGTTTTGTTTTTTAAAGAGATAGGGATTATTTGGAGGGTATGAATGTGAAAAAAAGTTGAAAGTACATTGTTTTAAAAAATGATTGCAATTTTCTTTTAATATACTACCTTAAACTTCTTGTTCTGCCTAATCCAAATCAGCTATAAAATCAGGCAAGTTTGAGCTGTTAGTCTTGTGTATAAAACCAATGAAAATATTTTATCGTGTGCACTTTATTGCCTGATGGCTGATTCACTGACTGCACAATTTGTTTGGAAAAATCTCCAGGTCCAAAGGCCAGTGGAGGTTTAATTTGGCCTATAATTGAGCTTTGCAGATAACTAAATTCTTCTGGGGTGGGGTGAGATGAAGGAGGTGGTGGGGGGTGCTGGGAGGTAGGGTTCCCTAAAAGTTCTTTCATGTGCATAATCTTTTCCCAGCCCAGCGTGCTTTCTGAACCATTTCCTACACTTACCAGATAGAGCGAGAGGTTGGTCTGAGTAAGGAAACCCAGGCCTCATGACTCCTCACTGAGAGGCAGGTCCTCCACCTTCTGCTCTCTTTGCTTCCCCTGTTGTGAACCATATGTGCTGGACCAAAAATTCAGACATGGGATCTGGCCATGAAAAAATGAAATTAAGGCTGTTCCAGAAGATCTAGGGTATATCTCCAGAGACAGAGCAACCCAGGACGATATACACAGTAGGCGCTTAACAAATGCCTGCATTAAAAAATTACAGCCACATTCCAAAAGGCATCTTGGATTTTCTTCAGAATTCTTATCCACAGCTAGGTTGTTTCTAAATCCTAAACTCTTTCAGCCTCAGGCCTATGATAATTTGCTATGTGCCTTTTTGCCTGGTCCATGCAATAAGTATAATCATTTTCTTTTTTAAAATTAAAATTAAATTTAAAACCAAAACCTGAGGGCTCCCACTTAAATCCTGGGAACTTAAAAACATAATGAAGATGTAATATATGCCTCTCCTCTTGAAAAATAAATAAATAATTTGATAAGTGAAGTGCTACTCCAAACATTTCACGACAGTAGAATGCTTCCAATGAAGTATTAACTGTCGGTTTGTGTAGATAAGAAATACATGTAGCCAAAATCACGCTGCAATTACAGGACTTCAAAGCAAAACAATTTGGCTTGGCGATGTTTGTTCTAATCTCACATCAAAAGCAGCTGTATGGTAGTCAGCTTATGAAAAGAAAACTGTTCTTTTCAACCAATATGAAGCATGGGAAAACAGGAATAATATTTCTTGAAAACTTCAGAGAGATAAATAGTGTCACACTGTGAAACACACACAGCACTTCAGCATTTTTTTTAAATGTAAGCTGCCTGGAGACATTACACTTCATGAAGCAAGAACAGGTGTGAAACCCAAAAGGGAACATTTATTTTTATTCATAAGACTTATAGCAACGCATATTAATGAGAGAAAAATTACCAAAAGCCAAGATCTGTTCTGGGCACTTGGGGATGAGAATACAGGAGAGAAACACACGTGAAAAGGGGGAAAATCCTAAAATGGGCTTCAGCAATCTCATTCTCTGGACTGTAGAGTGGAACACTGCTTCTCAAATGTTAATGACAATGCTGTTAAATGCAGATCCTGATTCAGTAAGTGTGGGGTGAGCCTGGGTGTGCACATGTCTCACATGTTTCCTGATGACATCCATGCTGCCTGGTTCCTAGACCACACTTCGAGCAGCAAGGAAGCAGAACTTTTGACCTCAGAATCCCTCCCATCCATCCATCACTCCGTGTCAAAAGCCAGCAGCCTCACTGGATAAAATAGGCCACAGTCTGTAGCCTGGAAGGGGGTAAGGGGTGTTTTCATGTGCTAAGTGACCTCCCTTAGTGCCAACACAACAATATATGGCAAAACAAAGCCAGAATTTCAATTGTGAAGATCAGCTCATTAAGAGCTTATCATTAGAGAGATTTAGATGAAAGGCGACTCAAGCAGGGTGAAGAGTATGCTGGGGCTTTTACCTGAAGCTTTTGATTTCCCTGAAAAGTCTGGTGAAGAGAGTCACAAGGTGGGGGGCAGTTGAACCAGTTGGTGGCCAAAGTCATTATCAGCTCTGACTTTGAGAGACTGAAAAATCGATGTGAGTTTGCACAACAAATGACTACCCTGGAGATGAGTTCAGCATATTTAGTGAAGATGTGAGAGTAAAGTGAGGAATTACATAGTTATTGTAAAACTAAAGGTGGTGTTTCAACACACTAATACTTAACCTCTATTGTAGCCTCTTCATGTGTACAATGAAAAAAAAAAAATACATCCTTCCATGAATTATTGTGAGAATGAAAATGAGTTATATTAAAGTGGTTGAAGCAGATTCTAACTCCTAGCAAGCACTATGTAACTATTATTATTATTATCATCAGGCTAACATTATATCGATTTGGTATATCCAGGTATCTAGTTCTGACACAAAAGGGTCATCAGCTATTAAAATATATGTGGCATCACTAGGAAAGTCATCCATTGAAAACAGCAAATTAATTTAAAACTGGTGATGATCACTCAGCAGGTACATACTACTTTTCAAGGATAACTATTTATAGAGAAAAATATCTAACTCCCCATTTAACACAGAAATAATGAAATGAAAAAGTTATCTGAAAAGAAGATTCTAGGCCTCAATGATGATAAGAAGAAACAGATGATTTTCAGCCTTCAGCTTGGAGACTTATCCTAAGAATAATAAACAAAACAGTAATTAAAAATTAATATGTTGATGCAATAAAAAAGCAATAAATTAAAAAATTATTATTTTTGAGGCAGGGTCCCAATCTGTTGCCTAGGCTATAGTGCAGTGGCATGATCATGGCTCACTGCATCCTCAAACTCTTGGGCTCAAGCAATCCTTCCACCTCAACCTCCCAAAGTGCTGCCATTACAGGCATGAGCCACCACACGTGGCAATATTTTCTTAACCATTCCCCATCTAAAGCCCATAGTAACCAATACTAGGAGTCAACAAAGAGCACGGCTTTGTCATTGGGGCTATAATGCTCCCTTTTCTGAAAAAGCAACTGTTTGTTACTTTAGGAAAATGTTGGCATCGTTCAGCCACAGAAAGTTCTCACAGACATTTGCTTGGTTATTTTAACTCTGGGCTCCAAATTTTAGGAGGGCCATTAATCAAAAGAATGCCTGTTTGCCCCAAAGAGAACTCATTTCCAATGAGGAGTAAGGGCTGGAAAGTGAATATGTCATAAAAGAGAACTGGACTGGAACTAGGAAACTGGAGACCCCCTAGAGTGTACCTCCATGAGGGCAGGCATCTTGTCTAGTTTAATCACCTCTAGTGGCCACAGCACCCAGGAGAGTGAATACATCAGTGAGCCTAGCCACATAAATCTGGCCACTGAGCTTTATTTTCCTCATTGCCAAACAAGGTGCTGGACCCAAATATGATCCTTCTCCATTAACATTCATTAATATCCTTCCATCATTAAGATTCAAGGACTTTATGAGTGCTGTTCTGTGTAGAAGAAACGTCACTGTATGTATCTTCATGAAGCCTAAATACAGATTATTCTAGGGACCGACTTTCTATAAGATAAACCGTGCTAGTCCCTATTATAACCACCGTCCAACAAACAGGAGATATTCAGGTCCATTTTTAGGCTGGACGAGTAGGAGCCTCCTGCTTCCTGGGCATTCTATGCTAAGTTGTACTTGAATTATGAAATGCTTGGTTGATTCCCCAAAAGGGCCTGGACTTCTCATAACCTGCAGCATCTTTTCTCGAGGCCAAAGAGGTGATCCCAAGTGACAGGCCAAATCCAAGGACGCTACCTGCCCGATGGGTGCTCCTCTGCTGAGCAGCCAAAGGCAGTGCCAGAAGGCTTCATCTACCTCCAATAGTCACGGAGTCTCTGCATGTGCACATTGCTCCTGCACTGCTTCCCAGGAAGCCTTCCTGACCTTTCAGACCAGTCACATCCACGTACCATGAACACTTACGCCCTGTACCTCTCTTTTCACAGCACTTATCCCAAGAGAAACTCCACATTGTTGTAATTATTTGATTACATTTGACTCTGGCTCCACGGGCCCAGGTCCATAGTTGCTGATGCTTACCATCGTTTCCCCAGCATTTAGCACTGTATCTGGCACAGACTAGACACCTAATAAATATTGAATGAACAAGTGATTTAAGTGGTCAGTTTGACTAGGAAAAAAAAGAACACCCAAAGATTCCTCCTAATTTTATATCATAAGCCCTGTGGACTTTGTATAGAACACTAATATAAGAAAAGCAATTTCTAAATTGGTTGGCATCCTCAAGTCACCAAATTGAAAAATATCGTATGCTGTATGCCACACACAGATGTGTGGCCCACACTGTGGTGGTGTAACAGAAACAAACAAACAAACAAATAAACAAAAAATAATACACTTCAGATCCTTTCAGACCTGGGTCTACATCTTGATTCTTCCATATATCAGCTATGAAATTACTGGATCTCTCTAAGCCTCAGTCTTATCTATAAAACAGAGATAAGGAAAAATGAAATGAGAATGTATATAGAAGTTTAGCAAAGTATGAGACATATGATGAGTGTTCAGAAAGTTTTAACTCTTCTTTGATAACATTCGCCATGTCCTGAGATAGGCTATGGCATCCATGTGGCCAGCAGGAAACACTTGAAAACTATTATTCTCAAACATTTTCAATCCTATGACCACTTTACCTCCAGCTCATCATGCCTGGTTATTACTGTTTTGGTTTTGATAATTTTGCAATTAAGCAATGAACATCTTAAATGAAATTTCATAAATAATTAGCTTGTACCAGAAAGAGAAACCTAGGAGACCCCAGTCAGGGCCCCCAGGGCACCCCAGTCCTTAATTAAGCACTAGGACAGAAGACAAGAGAGGTGATCCGCTCCAGAGGTCAGAAGGGCACTCGCCTCTACTTTGACTTTCTCAGCAGGCCCCAGGCCCTCAGAGATACTGCCCTCATGATAACAAGCCTCCCAGCATTCATTTGCCTTGTTTCTGGGACACTGTGACAGTCAAAAGCTGATCCAGTCGCTACCGACTAGAACACAGGGAGTTTAAGGGGGGCAAGATTAGTGAACTTCAAAAGCTTAGGATGGCTTGATAAGCCAAGGGTAGGGGCGGGAATATTTATTTAAAAGCTTACAATCCCTGAAATATTTCATCTGAGCCCCTTCTCCCTTCCCCTTGACCTCTCTGTGACTCTCTCAGCTCGAAGCTCCTTGCGTTGGCCAGCTTCATTTCCAACCATAATACCAATTTTTGCCTAGTTAAGTTTCCAGAGACACAGCCCTCTCCTTGGGGTCCCTTGAGGATTTAAAAAAGGAGATCAACATTTACATTGATAACATGCACTCGCTGTGGGAGGGTTTAGTTTTGTCCATTCTGTCCCCTGCAGCTGCGCTGTCTGCCTCACTGCCCACAGGCCCTTGCCTTCCTGGAAATAGCTCTCCCCAAAGAGTGCTGGGACACAGGATCCCAGCCTCACAAAATGTCGTTAGACTGAAATCACAGATGTCCCATGACCAGATGGAATGGCTTCAGTGGAGCTCAAGGATCCAGGAAAAGAGAACAAGAAGGGATAGAAGGGGACCTGTGGAGACAGAGCCATGCTGCTCAGGGAGGGGTGTACCAGGGAGCCAGGCAGGATGAGGAGAAGAGGGAGGTTCTGAGGGGTCATAGGGAGGGGAGATAGTCTTTTCTAACATTCCTCCCTGAAATAACCACACTAACCTTTTACAATCCCTTTTCATTCCTCTTTTTTAATGCATTTTCAAGAATATGGGGCAAATAAAGGATAAATCAGCACAAAACTCCTGGGCAACAATCAGGATTTAACTGTGCCTCATCCCAAGCTGGATGAAGGAAACACAAGAATGGCAGGCAGGAGTGGGGAATGATAGTTTGTTTAAAAAATAAATGTTCCTTCAAAATACAACCCTAAAGTCACTCTGAGATCTGCTTTCAATATGCCTCAAGAAGAAATGAAATCTAGCATTGCAAAAACAGATTTCTTACTCAAAGCTTAGAGGTGGCCCTTGCAGCATCCAGAATGGAATGCCACATTAGTACCATTCAAAACTCTACATGCACACCTTTAGATTCTGTGCGGCGACCTGCATTTTTATGTCATAATAGTGAACCGTGGTTCACTGCACAACTCTGAAGAAGTCACAAAATGAAATGATTGAGAGGAGATTAAAATGTAGTATGAAGATAGTGAGACAGGTGAGCAACCAAAAAGTGGCAAATAAGCAGTTGAATATCCCTACCAGGTAAATTACTGCCACTAAAATATTATGGGCTACATGTCTCAACATGGATAAATCTCCAAAACATAATGTTAAACAAGATAAGCAAGGTATGGAAATCATATGGTCTGATGCTATTTATATAAATTTTAAAAACATGCAAAACTTGACTTATACTACTCATGGATAAGTACTTATGTCTGCAGATTCGTAAGTCAAGTATAAAATATGCAAAAATAATTATAAACACCAAATTTAGAGCAATGGCTTCTGTGGGGAAAGCATACTCAAGGATCATAGATTTTAAAAAACCAAAAAACTTCAGTACCTGTTTCATTTTATTTCTTTAAAAAGTGATATGAGGCTTGGTGCAGTGGCTCATGCCTGTAATCCAGCACTTTGGGAGGCCGAGGTGGGTGGATCACTTGAGGTCAGGAGTTCGAGACCAGCCTGGCCAACATGGTGAAACCCCATCTCTACTAAAAATACAAAAATTAGCCAGGCATGGTGGCAGGTGCCTGTAATTCCAACTCCTCATGAGGCTGAGGCAGTAGAATTGCTTGAACTCAAGAGGCAGAGGTTGCAGTGAACCACGGCACTCCAGCCTGGGTGACAGAGCAAGAGTCCGTCAGTGAGCCAAGATTGCACCACTGCACTCCAGCCTGGGTGACAGAGCGAGAGTCCATCTCAAAAAAAAAAAAAAAAAGAAGTTAAATGGCAAAAAAAGAGAGAAAGATTTAAGAAGCTGTGGTGAGTTCAGTGTTCACTACTTTTATTTAATTCTTTACTACATGCTTGGAGTGTTTCAACATAAAAATGTTAAGAGCCTCAGACAAGAGTCTTCAGGTGAAAGTCAGTTTACAACTTCAGAAATCCACTGAATTCATTCACAGAGCTCTCCCCAATTCCTTGAATATCTGGGACCTCAGGCAGTGTCTCTGGAGTCCAAGAGATGCTAATCTCCACCTGGTGCAGTCCTAACCAGCTTTGGGACTGTCAGGTCCAGATGAATCCCTTTTTAAGGCTCTTGTGAAATCATTCCACCGAGAGGATGCACAAAAAAGTAAGCATTAGGTATCTAAAAGCTTCCGTTAGGAACTCTTAAGAGGAAATGGAATTTAACAAGCTTCCTTCAGACTAAACATTGCCAATTCCACTACTGGGAGTGATGACAAATGGCTCTCACCCCAGCTCTGACGCTAGCGAGCTGTGCAATATTGGGCAAGACCATTCACCTTTCCATTACATCATATGGGCCTAAACAACTTCTTCTGGGCTTACCGTGTCTGTTGTTCTAATCTGAGAATTAAGAAGATGGGGGCAGATGCCAATAGGCAACAAACATGACCTCTCAACCATAAATTATTCTAGGGGTGCAGGTAGCCCTGCATCCAAACCTATTCCTCAAACACACAACCTATTTCCCTCATCAGACTTCTATAGCTCAAATTCTCCAATTCAGACACTTCTCAATTAAAGGCCACATTAAAATGCAAATAATATGTGGGGCCGTAATCACACTTTAGCTTCAGCAACATACATTATCTCTTTTAATTCACACACAGCCACTTTCAACATAGATAAGAAAACTGAGGCTTAGAAAGCTTAAATGATTGGCTCAAGATAACACAGTTCTTAAGTGGGAAATCCAAGCTTCAAGCCAAAGCCTTCAAAATTTCAATCTTAGACTAATTTAATTGCCTCAAATTAGCCTTAACAGGGGGCAGAATCCCAAAAGAAAGCAAGAGTAAAAGAGGAAGGGGGAAGGTCAAAGAAAGTATGGTCCTGGAGCTGGGAGTGCTGCCAAGGGGAAGATGAAAAGAATGAAAAGACTGAAAATCTCTTTGTCTCACTTTGTCATTTTGCTTAAGGTTAGTTTCCTTCACAACCTTATGGATTTTAATTTTTCAAAGATTGAAGTGGGGCTGAAAACAAGCTACCAAGGTGTGCAAGACAGTTATTATATAAAACTATTTTCCTCTCCAAACTTTCCAACCACAGCCAGGCTGGATCATTAACTGTGTGAACCAAGAGAAACGATTTGTGAAAATCAACATGTGCAGTCCTTGGCACAGCAAGTAATCAGGGAAAGATAGTAATGGTGACAATAATGACAGTGATGACAATGATGGCAAGGACTGTATTAAGAAATGTCCAAGGTCACTCGAAAGCAGCATGCAGGTACACCACTGACATCTCATGCACCCTGACAGGTATACCACTGGGCTTTCATCATTCATGATCTTTTCAATGCTTAAAAGTGTTTTAATATAATCTGATTTCTTTCTCTGTCCAAAGTGTGAAGTTCATTCAAAGGGTTTGATCAGCAAACATAATCCTTCCTGTCTGTTTTCTAAGGGGATTTCTGGATGTACCCATGAGACAAACAACAAGAAAGGAGAGGGGCCTTCTCCAAGCTTCAACCTCTGCTTTATCAGCCTTATCTTTAAGTAGAAAGTAGGAAAAGAAAATGGATTAACAAGCACTTCCACATATTATACAAATAAAATGGGCATATTAAATAGAAACATAGAATTCTTACAGTCCTTTTGATGTGTTTTAACTCTATGTCCCTACTCAAATCTCATCTTGAATTGTACTCCCCATGATCCTCAGGTGTTGAGGGAGGGGCCTGAAGGGAGATGATTGGATCATTGGGTGGTTTCCCCCATGCTGTTCTCATGATAGTAAGTTCTCATGAGATCTGATGGTTTTATATGCTGGCAGTTCCTCCTTCATGCTCTCTCTCTCTCTTTCCTGCTGCCCTATGAAGGTCCTTGCTTCTCCTTTGCCTTCCACCATGATTGTAAGTTTCCTGAGGCCTCCCCAGCCATGCAGAACTGTGAGTCCATTAAACCTCTTTCCTTTATAAATTACCCAGTCTCAGGTATTACTTTTTCTTTTTCTTTTTTTTTGGAGATGAAGTCTCACTCATGTCCCCCAGGCTGGAGTGTGACGGCGCGATCTCAGCTCACTGCAACTTCTGCCTCTTGGGTTCAAGTGATTCTCTTGCCTCAGCCTCTCGAGTAGCTGGGATCACAGGTGCCTGCCACCACAGCTGGCTAATTTTTGCATTTTTTTTTAGTAGAGACGGGGTTTCACCATGTTGGCCAGGCTGGTCTCAAACTCCTGACCTCAGGTGATGTACCCACCTCGGCCTCCCAAAGTGCTGGGATTACAGGAGTGAACCACCATGCCCGGCTGGGTATTTCTTTATAGAAGTGTGAAAATGGACTAATACACCTTCTATCTCTTGTTAGGGAACTCACTTCCTTATCTTTCTAATGCCCTAATGTAAGGCAAACATTTTCTGTCCTTATAAAATGAGTTGCCTGACAAAATCTCACAAATAAGTTTTTTTTTTTGAAATAATTTATTTTGAACTAAAGTATCTCATGGGAAAAGCATACAAGCCTAAAACAACCTCAATCCATGCTTGCTTGGGGTCCTTATAGATGTCAATATAGGTAAAAAAGGAAATGAGAAATTTAACCTGGATTCAGTCGTCTATTCATAAAGGTTAAGATTTATATTTGCAACTATCAAATGTAGTTAAAAATAGAGCAACAAGCATTTTAAAATAACTTTTAAAAGCAACATAATACGTGGTTACATTTTGATGATCACAAATATATGCCTACATGACAATGAAAAGCCAACCACCTAATGTTGACCAAATAAGTCCTTCTGGCCTGGCACAGCAGTTCCTGTTACCACATTGAACAAGGATTCAAAAATGCTGTTTCCCAAACAACTTGGAAGTGAGTCGAATGAGCCTAGAAAGTCATGTTACGTGACTCAAATAGAAGTCAAGAAAAAAACACATGTAGTGTTTGAATAAAATCATTTCAGGAAACAGAGTGGAAAAATAATATGTTAATATTAAGATGTTCTTTTCAATATAATTGAGTACCTGTATTAATAAATTCAATATCTGTTGACATTTGACTATGTCATCTATATTTCTAAAATATATAGATATATAAAGAATTTTCAAATTGGCCAAACATATTTTTTGCTCTTAATTGTCTTTTATTTAGGTATATGTGGTATATTGTATTATAAACATAATGGGGCATCACTTTTAAAGCAAAGACAAATAAATCATTCATAGCCTTTCAAAGGAAAGAAAAAAAAAAAAAAAGACAGAGGCAGCCTGAATAGAATGGAGGAGGAGACTGAAAAGCAACAGCCCATTTGCTGGAGCACTCATGGCAGATGAGTGTGGTGTCTGGGATCCCAAGCTGTCCTGGTTCCAGCATCCCTCCCGGAACTCCCCTTGGCAACACATTTTACACAAAGATCTTGTTTCCCCAATGTTATAGGTGCCCGAGTCTTAATTAAATCATCTCTCACCTACAATAGTCTGTGGAGACCAATGATGCCTGTGGAGAAAGAACAATTTGTTGTGTCATGTTTTGTTTTGAACATCCCTGAAAATCTAAAAAGAAGGCACCTGACAATCATTGTAAACTGGAAAAGCCAAAAGGAGGAAAAAATGGGCTCTTCAGATTCTAACTCTATGTTTCAGGCTAAAGATTTCATTTCTACCCAAGATCATAGAATTTTGGAGCAAGGGGAATTCCTACGGATTGTCTAGGACACACTTCTGGTTCAATATAGAAAAATAGGACGATATCCCTTTGCACATTTTTTACTTGTGTTCCCAATAAGAGATATTTTCCTAGAAAAGCTTATCAGGCATTTTACCCAGGCTAAGTAGAACCAAAAGTTCTATTCCTATTAATGTTAACATAAAGTTAAGTTTAGAGGTCTTGATCATTGATGCATCTTTTTAAGTGACTGTTGGCTTTGATTTAAGAAAGAAGCAGCCGGGCGCGGTGGCTCAAGCCTGTAATCCCAGCACTTTGAGAGGCCGAGACGGGAGGATCACGAGGTCAGGAGATCGAGACCATCCTGGCTAACACGGTGAAACCCCGTCTCTACTAAAAAATACAAAAAACTAGCCGGGCGAGGTGGCGGAGCCTGTAATCCCAGCTACTCGGGAGGCTGAGGCAGGAGAATGGCGTAAACCCGGGAGGCGGAGCTTGCCATGAGCTGAGATCCGGCCACTGCACTCCAGCCCGGGCAACCGAGCGAGACTCCATCTCAAAAAAAAAAAAAAAGAAAAGAAAAGAAAAGAAAGAAGCAGACACATTTTCACACTTCACTGACATCATCACTTCCACAAGAGACATCTGCATACTCCTCCCTGACTCCGTGTCATATGGTCACCACAATTGAAAATCTATTCCTAAGAACTAAGAAGGTTGTTTAATCATCCAGGAGAGGAGAGCTGTTGGACCCGAGAACTCCACCATGTGGAATTCGTGTCCCCTACAATCAAGTGGGTAGCATATTATCTCCAAGTTCAAATTTTCTTCCTTTTAGTTCTGTTATTTTTTAAACCGCAAATGTATTAATAGATCCTAAATAACATTCTGCATGAAATATTTAAAAGTTTTCTAATTTTGCTATATTAAGTCAATAATTTGTGTGTATGTACTAGCAGCTAGAGATTTTCCTTGTGATCATAATTTCTTGAGTCCAGCTTTCAACTAATAACAGGGCAGCAGAAAATGAAGCCAAACTACTGAACCACTAAACCAAACTTCTTGAGGATAGAAAAGACAAGGAAACAAAGATGAATGATCCCATATATAACCCACATCTCATCCCTTTGGGGAGATATTCAAACCTGGCTAAATATTATAGATAAAACTCTAATCGCTTTGAGCAACACTGAAAACAATAGAAAAATGTAAAAGCCTAGAAATACTAATTTATAATGAAACAGAAACTGGTTAAAATGAAACGCAATATACAATCCTCCATAACTGCATGAGCCAATTCCTTATAATAAATCTTTCTATCTATACCAAAAAAAAGATAAAATTCAATAAATGTAAGGAAAACACACTGAGACTCCTCAAAGGGTGCTCAGAGCAGGAAAAGTGAACCAAGAAGTTTACCTGGAAAAGAACAGGTTGAGGAAAGGATGAAGAAGGTTAATTCAGTCCGTGAGAGGGATTGAAGTTTAGGGAAGAAATAATCTAAAAAATTATTCCAAGTCATTTGGAATCTGAGACCCCAGGCCTTAAGCAACTAATGTGGCCATGGAAATCAATTATGATTTGAACTCCTGAGTTATTTCTGAAATGTACCAAGAAGACATATTTTCCTCAAGGATGAGGGAATCCATATCAGGAATAAAACAGGACACAAAAATATGTTAGGTCATGAAGTTCTATCACCACAAGAAGGTTGCATGTGATATTGTGAGGTTTGGGCACTTGCCCTGGAAATCCTCACGCTATGGAAAAGTAGATTTGTTCGCTGTAAATATCTGGCTGGTGGATGACATGCTTATGCATGCAGCTTTGTTGTTATTCTTTGAGAAAAGGGACAGCAAAGAATAAAAAATTGATCAATGAGATGCCAATTTAGGCTGTAAGGAAAGTGTTATCCAAAACCTACTGTGCAGGGAATATTCTCATCCTTTCCTTCTGGGCTAGTCAAACCACTAAAGCTGCAATGTTGCCTTGACTTGGATAAAAGAAGCGTATCTGCATCTTCAGTCATGCTCTACGTATGTTGAGGTCAGCTCCAGCCCCTTTTTGAAAACTAGTACCAATTCCTATAAAGCACTAAAAAGTTTTGGGTTGGGGATGGCAGACTGTTGCATTGTTTTGCTTTGTTTTGTTTTTACTTTTGGAGTCAAATATTTTTTATTGCTTGGTATAGAGAAAGGGAGACATCACACCCCCGAGTGAAATGAATAAATATTTTAAAATTATATTTTCTTTCCTATTACTTTATATTTTATTGAATCATCATGGCTCAATAGTTTTACATTTCCTTTATAGTCCTGCCCCTGTCTCAAATCATCATGTCAGTTCACTTCTTGGGATAAAAGGAAACATTAAAAGCATGGGCTTGGAAGTCAGGTAATCTCTGTTCAAATCTACACCTATGAGCTAGATGACCTTTGGCAAGTTAGTTAACCCCTCTGAGGGTAATAGTATCTACTTCACATGATTATTGTTAAGATTAAAACTAGGGCAGGGAATGAAAAGCATTTAGCCCAATGCCTGTAAATGCACATAGTAAATATTCAATAAATGGTGTTTTAAAATATTCTTCCTATTTTTTCATGTCACTAGATAGGCAAAAATGTTTAAGTTTGATAATAGTTGTTAACAGGGTGGGTAGCAACAAGAACTTCGATATTTTACTGCAGAGAATGTATGGCAGATAAAAGATGACAACCACAAATTAGTGTTCTCTATCATATTTACCCCAATAAGATGTAGGAGGTCTATACCTCCTCCCCATGATTCTCAGCAGGACCTGTGACCCCTTTACCAATAGAATGTGGCAGAAATGATGTTATGCAAACTTCTAGGTCCAGGCCTTAAGAGACTGACAGCATTCATTTCCAAACACTTGGAACATTTGTTCTTGGGACACTGAGCCACCATATGTAGCAAGTCAGACTACCCTGAGGCCACCATTCTTAACCCCAAGCCATGTGGGCAGGCCCTGGAGGATGAGATGATATGTGGAGAAACCAAAGAGCACCAAGATGTGGATATGAGTGATGAAGCCATGTTAGGTGTGGATCCTTAGTGCCAGCAGCCTCAGCTTACATTACATGGATTAGAGACAAGATGCGCAGCCAAGCTCCTCCCACACTCGTGACCCACAACCTTATGAGCAAAATAAAATTGGTGTTTTAATCCACTCAACTTGGGGTCATTTGCACATTAAATAATTGGAACAGAATGACATGGATACAATCACTTTGGAAAACCATTTGGCATAATATTTTTTTTTTTTTTTTGAGACGGAGTCTCGCTCTGTCACCCAGGCTGGAGTGCAGTGGCCAGATCTCAGCTCACTGCAAACTCCGCCTCCCAGGTTCACGCCATTCTCCTGCCTCAGCCTCCCTAGTAGCTGGGACTACAGGCGCCCGCCACCTCGCCCGGCTAGTTTTTTGTATTTTTTAGTAGAGACGGGGTTTCACCGTGTTAGCCAGGATGGTCTTGATCTCCTGACCTCGTGATCCACCCGTCTCGGCCTCCCAAAGTGCTGGGATTACAGGCTTGAGCCACTGCGCCCGGCTGGCATAATTTTGTAAAGGTGAAGATACATATACTTATGACCCAATGATTCCATACATGGAAGACTGGCAGCAGAGAAAATCAATGAGCTATAGCTACACACATCTACATGGATGACCAAAAGTAAAAGGGAGTAAAAAAGATAATCTTGAGAGAATAAGGGATGTGATGGAATAAAATATAAAGTGTTATTCCACCTCCAAGGGCCCAAAGATGGCCTTTGAGGGATATGGGCAGGGCATGAAGGTTATGACTGAGATAAGGAAAAAAACCTCAGTATCTATAAAATGGAAAAATAAGCAGCCTTAATCTGACCAAAACCAGAATGTAGAATGGTCATCACCAACTACTCAACAAATATTTCAAAGCACTCATTATGTGCCAAGACCCTGGACATATGCTGGGATACGGTGACAAAAATGCCAGAGTCCAGGGTAGTTTGGAATGTCTCCCCTAACCCCTAGAGGAATGTGTTTTAAAAGAGCACAAATGGAAGGACCTAGTTCTTTGGTTAGAAAAAGGAGAATGGCAAAGGTATGACATCTCTTGGGGGCCACCTTGTCGGCCATACCAATGCCCCCAACCCTGCAGCTGGAGCAAAAGGCAGAAACTACACCCAGCTTTAATGACCATCCCTGGGTGAATTTTCTCTTGGTTTACAGTGATTGACTTTTCTCCTGAACATGGGCTGGGAACGGAGTAGGAAGAGGAAGGAAGGTGGCTGTCAGGAAAACGAACTTTCAGAGATGCAGTTTCAGGGCCTGAATAATTCCAAAGTTTTCCTGTACTACCTCAAGCTCACGTTACATAAGAATAGCACATCTGCTCTAAATTATCATTCCTTTCCTTCGTCTACACCCAACCTGGGCAAACCTTCCAAATTATAATGATCCAGAAAGAGGACCATTATTGTTTTTATCTTTGCTATACGAATATTGTGGGTGAATTAAACAGAGAAAGGCCATGTCAAAGGCCATCACCAGGGAGATTACAGAGTAATTTTATTCAAAATTTCCTTCCCCCACCAAATATTTCTATACTGGGGAAATCTATTTCTACACTGGAAAAATTTGAGGGCCACAAGCCTCAGAAAAGGCCCTGATGACAGGACCACTATAGAAACAGTGGGCACAACAGCCAACAGGTAGAAACTTCCCAGAGAGGAGGTATCACAAAAGACATTGAAGCTGCTGGCTTGTAGGTACCTAGGTGTTTACACACAGAATGCTAACGTCAGAGCCAGCTGCTAGCTGCTAGCTCCTCCTCTCCCCAGCTGCTCTGCACAGCACAGAGCCTAAACAAACTCAATTTGGCATACCCAACAGAAGCCTCTAAAGTGGGAAAAAATCTCCCCCTTTTCCCAACAACAGCAGACATCATCTCCCAAGTGAGTAGCCCAAAGTGGCCAAAAACTCTCCATACAGACTGTTCCCATTTTAACACAGAGCCCCATTTCAAAACAAGCCCCCCGCAGCTGAATCGTACCCAGGCCTGCCTGCTCATTCGGGCTTAGGCCTCCCCTTCTAGCACTCCACACAATAATTCTCTGCTAAGGGAAAGGCACTGTGCTATAATCAGCGGCTCTACAGCTTTAACTAGTATCAGAATCATGCGGGGAGTTTCTATCTGCCATGGATGGCAAATCCCCAGGACATACCCCAGACCTAGCAAATCAGAATCCCCAAGAGTGGGGCCCAATAATCTGTATGTTTTTTACAGCTCCCCAGATTGAGAACAACTCCTTAGAGAATGTTTCTCAAAGCTCTAATGACTCAAAGGACCTCAGACTCATTCACATTTAGCGTTGAATGGACAGTAAGGCTTTACCCACATAAGTTTCTACTTTCAACTGGACTCTGGCCTAAAAGAAACAAATGACTCTCTAAGAGTGGGAATTCAGATCCAGCTACAAAGTTCATGGAGATTGTTTTGATTAAAATATAGATATAAGGCCAGGTGTGGTGGCTCACACCTGTAATCCTAGCACTTTGGGAGGCCAAAGTGAGTGGATTACTTGAGCCCAGGAGTTTGAGACCAGCCTAGGTAACATGGCAAAACCCCGTCTCTACAAAAAATACAAAAATTAGCCAGACATAATGGAACGTGCCTGTAGTCCCAGCTACTCGGGGGTGCTGAGATGGAAGAATCGCTTGAACCCAGGAGACAGAGGTTCCAGTGAGCCCAGATCATGCCACTGCACTCCAGCCTGGGCCACAGAGTGAGACTCTGTCTCAAAAAAATATACAAACAAATAAATCTAATAAAATCTGTCACGCATGTGGGCAAAACTTCAGGGCTCTGGGTTGCTGGGAATCTGCCAGAGGAGCCCACTGCTGAGCAGCCTGCTCAGAAACCTTGAAGACGCCCATGTGCACTCCCTCCCAGGCGCACAGCGGGGAGAGGAGCAGGCCTGTAATAGGAATGAAGAGCCAGCAAATGGAGATGTAATGCCTCATTAGCAGGATTTCCGAAAACTACTGAATTTAATTAAGAATCATGGAAATGCTCCTGCTCACTTGTGTAGGAAGATGGGGAAAGTTTTATATACGCTGGGAAAAAAACAGCTAGAAGGTTCAAGAGGCCTGAGAAGAAAGAAACAGGAGAAGACAGTGAGATAAAATAAATCAGAGGGAAAGAAGGCTAGGAACCAAAATATAATAGAAATAAAACATCCTTTCATTCATTCAACAAATATTTATTAAACACCTTCTTTCCTTAAATTCCAAATTCCTCATTTGAGGCAGTCCAAATGCTCAGCCGTCCCAAGGCTGTTCTACTCTCCATACAAAACTTGAGTTTCTCCAGCGTTTCCCCATTACCACGTCTCATTTTCCACCCAGGATTCTTCCTATTTCCATGTTTTTACTCATTTTACCTGAAATGATTTTCCCTTTTTCCTCCACCAATTCAAATCTGAATAATTCTTCAAAACCTAGCTGAAGTTACCCTCTTCTGTGGACCCTGGCCTAACTGCCTTCATGCTCCTCTGTGTGACATTATAATATTGAGTTTAAGTTGCATTCCACACAAACACTTGATATTTCTTGATTTGAATAGTTCTATTTTTATTATTGTTATTAGAGACAGGACCTTCCTCTGTTTGGAGTGCAGTGACACGATCATAGCTCACTGCAGCCTTAAACTCCTCGGCTCAAGGGGTCCTCCTTCTTCAGTCTCTCAAGTATCTAGTACTACAAACATGTGCCACTACACCCAGATAATTTTTATTGTTTGGACAGACAGGGTTTCACAGTATTGTTCAGGCTGGTCTCGAACTTCTGGCTTCAAGCAATCCTCTCACCTCAGCCTCCCAAAGCACTCAGATTACAGGCATCAGCCGCCATGCCTGGCCTGTTCTCTTATTTTTTATTGGAACAATGACGAGCCCACAGGAGTTAATTGATTAGGTAGACACTTAATTTAGAATTAGAATGAGGAACTCACTTCCTTATAGCAATAGCTGTATATTATTATTAATGAGTTTTACTGTATGAAGAGTCTGTTGAGATTTTAACTGCTATTTACAACAGTATAACTTCTATGGAAAATGTATTTTAGTTCCAAATAACCAGTTTACAAATAATCTTTTAGAAAAAAAACATGTTCGTAAATTGGATATTGCTTCCCTGAGGCAAAAGTGAAAAGAGTAATTAAAGACGTGTAGAATACAAGAACTGAGTAACAACTGCTTTGGAAGAAAATCACAAGATTGGGAATTTTTAAATTTGCAATTAAAATACAAAGCTTCTGGCCCCTTTGCTTTCAGATACATAGTCGCAATTGCTTGTAAGAATTTCCACTTCCTCCTCTACACTTGACTCTCAGCAGTTTAGTATCTCGTTAAATTTATTTTTGTTAGTCAAGTCACCACCAGGAAGGTTATTCTGTTAAACAGTAACATTTAATAGAAACACAGGAACTGGTAACATGGGTGCCAGCCTCCCCATAAAACACGTGATGGTCTTTCCTCAGAAGATACAGTGGACTGATCAAATGTGACCCCCTTCTTCTGATTTTCCGAGCCTCTCTCATAGGATTCTCGGGGTCACTTGGACTGTTGAGCAAAGTTCCCGAAGGTACCCTGCCACTGCCTGCCAAGTCTACTCTCTGCCAGCAACACGCCTGCTCCTGCCTTTTGCTTGGAACTGCGTTTTCTATTGTTGCTATGACTGAGCCCAGCCTTTGCCATGGGCATGCCCTGAATTCTGACACTTAGCTCAAAGTATGAATAGAACCCAAAAGAGTTTGGGTCATACTATGAGCTCAGGATAAGGACTGGATTCACAATGATTGTACCGAGGTTTTCATTAAAACATCACATTCTGTCATATATTTAGCTAAGAGGCTAATTTTTCATTCCTCAAAATGCAGTAGGTGCTTTAGTGTGAAAGAGGCATTACTTCTGATTGTTTAGATGGAACAGCCACATTCATAACTTAATGGATTTGTTTTATGGACTGAACCAAAGTATTCCTAATTTGAATTAAGAAACACTCTGAAGCGGGTCATTTGTGGCTTGAGTCCCAGTCTTGGGATCGGGATGGACTCCAGCTGCCAATGGCAATGACTGTAGCTCACGTGCCCAGCTTTTTGTAGCTCAAAGGATCCTCAGTTTAGTATGAGCCTCTTCTCCATCAGCTAGTACTAGGCCCCTGTTCCTGCTAATTCTAATGACAGCAAGCCACTCAGAGGGAGCTTAGCCAAGCCAGGCTTTCAGTTAAAGTTAATATATCTCCTTCTCTATCCAAATATGTAACTTTGGGCAAGGTACTTAACTTTTCTAAGCCATGGTTTCCTCATCTGTAAAATGGCCACTATAGTAATGTCACAGGATTCTTGAGGTGTTGCTTTTCCAGCTGAAAGTCACGGGGCCAATGGTACCTTTGCCCAAGTTTTCCTCAGGCCTGCTGGGCTTGTCCTGCCCACCTAGCCTGGCAGGCTGCACTCAGCTTGCTCTACTGGCCTGGATCCCATACCTGCCAAGAGCTAGTGGAGTAGTAAGGGGTATGTAAGTAAGCGAGCATGGGGTCCCGTCACTGCGCACAGCCAGGCATGCTGGTGACAGGTGGGGCAGAGAGCTCCAAGTGCCAGCCCAGGTGTACCATCAGCAGCTTCCATAGCTACTGGGGAATCCAGTGGTGCTCAGAAGCTTGAAGACACCAGGAACCGCAGAGCCCCAAAGAGGGTGTCACAGCCCTGGCTGGGGGAGATCCTAGATGTGGACTCCCTGAAGGGCCGCAACTCTTCTCTCCTTGTCTCTTCTCTCCTTATCACCCACAGTGTGGTGAGCAAGGGGCGTGTTTCAGCCCTGTTTGTGTTACAGCTCTTTCAGCCCCACCATTCAGTGCGTCCTGAGTTCTTGTCCTGCATCCAGGAAGAATTAGGTACATGGAAAAGTGGACAGTTAGCAAGGCAAAGAGGAGCTTTACTGAGTGACAGAACAGCTCAGAGGAGACCTGCATTGGGTAGCTCCTCTCCACAGGGAGGGCATCCTGCCGATGAGTGTTCAGCTCTCAGCAGAGAGGAGAACCTGGAGTGGGTAGCTCCTCTCTGTAGGCAGGTTGTCCTGTCGTCTCCTTGAATCTGTCTGAGTCTGGGGTCTTTATGAGCTTCAGAAGGGAAGAAGTACCTGCTGATTGGTCCGTGGGCAGCCGTGGGTGGGCCTGGAAAAAGTACTGTAAGTTCCCACTCTGGTCTGTGGGGCTGGCAGCCTGGCCCTCAGGCTTCAGGCCTTCCCCAGCTCGAAGGCAGGGCTTCATCAGGGACCCACCCCTTTCCACCTAGGACCCTGTCTGCCTCCTGCTGTTACCCAGGCTGTTCGTGCTGAGGGGGGCCTGCAGGCCCATGCAGAGCCGCCCTCAGCCCCCACTCAGGCTCCCTCCCATGCTTATTGGTGCCCAAAGTCCAGAGGCAGCCAAGGCAGCAGGGGGCTGGAGTGTCACTGCTGCACCAATTGTGCACACACCCAGCCAGGTTGCAACAGCCCCTGGGCTCGGCCGCAACTTTGCTTCAAGATCAGAGTGGGTGCAGGGAGTAGGGAGAGGCCAGGTAGTGGAAGCAGGCACTTCCAAGCCTGCAGGTGGCCAGGGACTTTTCCCAGGCCCCCAAGAGGGGATGCCCAGGTCCGTAGCCATGGCTTGGGCAGCTGCAGCTACACTCAGAAGGGCAGGGCTCCTGCCCAATCCCAGCCCCCAAGAGCACAGGGATGCCCAGGTCCACAGCCACAGCTGGATGACTGCAGCTGCTCCTGGGGAGCACCAGGTTCTTTCCTTGCCAGGGCTTCCACCTTATCCCAGCTCCTGCTGGTTCTTTGGAGTGCGCAGCACTGGCCATGCCTCACACCCTGCAGCCAGCATCATGGCAGCAGCTGCTCCAGACAGGCCTCCACTACCATCAGTAATAGGTGCCTTGTAAGACTTTTATGAGGATCTAATTAGATTGTGCTTATAAGATAGGTGACTGGAATGAAGGAAGGGAGTGTGGCAAGGAGCTGGCTATTTGTGGGGTGATATTGTTGACCTTACATACAGCAAAAACTAGTCATCTACCTCATTCTATTTGTAAAGTCACACAGCTTTTAATCTCATGCACCACCCAGAATGTAAACAAAATATGGGTAGAAGCACCTTTATTTATCACAATTTTCTGGCTCACTATTCTATTTTCTTTATGTCCCGAGTATGCTTACATATACTACAGAACAAGTCTCAAATGAGTGTGAACAGAATACTGCCCAAATTGATGACCATCTTATTGCTTTCTTCTGGCTTCTGCATCAGTTGCCAGAAGAAATGAAAGTGAGAGAGAGGCCAGGAAGAAGGGCAGGGAAGAAAAGCAGGCATGAGAGAGAGAAGGCATGGGGAAGGGAGGAAGAGACCTAAAGGCAGTTCCTTGGACTGGCACAAGGAGATGCCTGGAACAGACCATGCAGAGACTCCTAAATTTTATAACTGAAAAAGCCAGTAGTCACATTTTAGTACCTTTGTCTCCAAGCAGGACTACAATTAACCCTAACCCCTCTAGACCAATGGGGGATCTGTCCCAGACCTTAAGGATCCCTGGGAAAAGCCAAAGTTAGCAATCCCATTTCTCCTATTAATTAGACCTTCACTCCAAACCACCATCTCTAGATCTCAACTTAGATGTGCAATGGTGTGCCTTTATTTCAAATTTCCATGTTGCACTGTAAGATGTCAGTTGTATGGGAAGAAACCATAAAGAAAAAACAGAAAGCTGGTTTCTTTGATTTGACAGAAAATATATAGACCATTTGGGCACTGGCCCAGGGAAGTTTGAAAAAAAGGGATTAAGTCCCCTAAAGATTTCCCATAGGGGGCCTCAGCAGAAGGGTAACTATTAAGGAAGGAAAAGTAGCCCCATCTACAAAAAAGGAGGTTATGATGGATCTTTATATTTCCCATATTAACTCATACATTTTCTAACCATACCATAAGCAACAATGAAGACAAATTTGCAAGTTTCCTGTTATTTTATCTCTGACAGACTGTGAGAACAGCAGCATTGAGATCCTCTGAAGTCCTGGTGAGAGCAGATGGCAAGTCTGTGAGTGGCCCTGTGAACTGAAAGCAGGAAGTTCAGCTACATGAAAGAGTAGTAGTTGTGACCAAGCTTCCAGAAGCCCTTGCTGCTGACGCTGCCCTTATCACAGGTCCAACCCTCATTTTGTCAGAATTTCTGTGGTACATGCTCTGCTGATCCCAATCCATCCAAAGCAGCACTCACTAGCTCCAGAAGTCACTGGCTTTGGGCCAAAAGTAAACAACTTTCTGAGTCATTGAAACTCCAAAAGCATGTGTGTGGCAAGGCCTCTTTGAAAACATTGCTAAGTTCTCCACATAGCCTCATGTGCCCACCACAACAACCCATCGAACACTCACCCTCAAAGTGATACACAATTCACACAAGATTCCAGAAATGACAGATCTGTTGCATGCTGTTAAAGAATTAAACAAGACTTGTTCTTAAATCAAAAATACAACTCCCGGAAGCCAGTTGGCATTATATTTTAAAGTTGACCGTGCTTCATTTCCTAGTGTCAAAGAATGTATCATCTAGTTTACACAGAATGTATATCTATAAACACGTATGAGTATACAGATACATACATTTATATAGTATATACATATACACACACACACACACACATATACATACACACACACAGTAGTTCCACCTTATCCATGCTTTCACTTTCCATGGTTTTACTTACCCTCAGTTGCTGTGGTTCAAAAATATTAAATGGAAAATTCCGGAAATAAACAATTCATAAGCTAAAAAAGAAGTTGAGGCCGGGAGCGGTGGCTCACGCCTGTGATCCCAGCACTTTGGGAGGCCGAGGTGGGTGGATCAAGAGGTCAGAAGATTGAGACCATCCTGGCTAACACGGTGAAAGCCTGTCTCTACTAAAAGTACAAAAACAAAATTAGCCGGGCATGGTGGTGGGTCTGCAGTCCCAGTTACTCGGGAGACTGAGGCAGGAGAATGGCGTGAACCCTGGAGGCGGAGCTCACAGTGAGCTGAGATCATGCCACTGCACTCCAGCCTGGCCCACAGAGCAAGACTCCATCTCAAAAAAAAAAAGAAAAAAAAAGAAGTTGACTGTGTTTATACCCTTCAGTTCAGCATTCCATTCCTAGATATATACTCAAGAGTAATACTTACACATATATATACCTGGAGAGGAAGAGAAGAAAGTTCATAGCATTGAACGGCATAATACTAAAAGACTGGAAATGACAAAATACCTATCAGTGGTAGGATAAATAAATAAATGGCATATGTCAATGAAATGAAGGATTATGCAGCAGAGAAAATAAATGAACTACAGCTGTGTTCGACAACACAGAAAATTTTAGTATCATGTTAAGTGAAAAAGGCAAATTCCAAGAAACTTCATATAGCATTATACTCTTTATATAAAGTTTGAACATAAATAAAACTGAATGATACATTGTCATAAATCAAAAAGAAATGAATAATGAATGCCTCTGAGGGTAACAGAAGAAGACAGAATAAAGAGGAGTGCTTGGATCTTGATGTAAGTTGATTTGGTTCCAGTTCTGGCATGGGTGATGATTTCACAGGGACTTACGATATCACTTAATTAACTTTTAAAGGGTCATACATAGACAAATGATAATAATATATAAAACAAATAAGCAATTACTCCACAAATATTCTCTGAGTCTTTTTGTTGGGTATAAATCTAACAATGACATCTTTGTAGCAGCAGAAGGAGAGAGGGTTAAAAACCTCTGTAGGTGGCTTTCTCACTGTTTCTTTCCCTGGTATGCTCAGAACTCATTACTCACAATAAAATCAAGTTACTATTCAGGAAAATATTTCACACAGATTAAAAAAAAAACCGTCCCATCAGGGCAATTTTGTCAATGACAGTTTCGTCAGCCTCCAAACACAGCCGAGTGGAAAACTGGTCATTCTTCATCCTTATCGTGTTTATTTTGCTGGTCTTAGGCAATCCTTAAGCAAGTTTAACAAAACCCAACTATTGCTCAATAAACCTCAGCCTTCTTGCTTGTTGTAGCAAATAAAATTAGCTTCTGTATCTATGTTCTGAACCACTGTGGCCACCCAAGATCTAGGGATGTATCCTTGTGGTTGGCCTGGCTGGCAAAGCCTAACAGAAGAGTGGAGTGAGCTAACCCAGAAAGGAGTCAGGCAGTGGGTGAGACATTCCTCCTCTGAAGAAGACTTGCTCGCCTGCAGGTCACCCAGCACTGCTCCCCATGGCCTCCCCACTGCTCATCCCCATCCCAGAGACTAGTAAACTCACAAACACCCTTCCAGTTGAATGGAGGGAATTGGTTAGAAAGAAATAGTTCCATTTTATGAAGCATTTTCAAATTACTCAAGGAAAACAAAAATTATCATTACTAAAACAGTTGCCTGATTTAAGACTGTTTAGTCTGTTGTCTGCTGTGTGAGCAATGACCAACTGAACTGACTCTATTTCTTGTACCATTTAGTGCCCCAAATGGAGATTCTTGTACTCTATAGAAATTCCCCCTCTATCATGAGGGGGGAAATACTAATATAATTAGTCTCTGCCATTTAGGAGCCCACTTTCTGTTCAGAAACCTCAGATTTCTCAATCCTCATGTGAACAACATGAGCATTATTAGCAATCCATGTGACCAGGAGTAATACTATTTTGGAGCAAAAAGGCCTCGTCAAGAAAGTGAGCTTTCCAAAAGTCTGCAATTAACAAGAAATAAGCACGAATCCAGGCTACCTAGTCCTAAGAACTCCTGTCTCCATCTTCTTTTTGTCTGCAGAATAAGGCCATTTCTATGCACTACCTTCTCATCAAGATGCTATGAACATAGAAAGCTGCTGGAGCTGTGGAGTTCTTGGACAAAAGCCATGATACTGCAGTGACAATCACCTCCTGGAATTTCATCTGCAAACTCAGATGACACAATAACCTCTGTGGGAACTATATAAGCCCTTGTCATTTATCATGCGTAAAACATATTTCAAGCCACTTCTTGGAGGAAGCTTCACTTAGAGCCAAATGGAGCAAATCAGACTGTGTTCTCTCCCAGCCAGCCCTGAGACATGAGAAGTTCTTCTCAAACCTTCTGATTCTCTTCTAAGGGCTCCATTCACAGGCACAGTGGCCCCCAAGGTCAAGTCATATATTGGATAGATATGTTGTTATAAACCCCACAGGAGTCTGCACCTCTGGCTATTACCCATTGCCCCTCTTCCAGGCGATGAGGGGAATGCTAGATGGTCCCTAACTGTGCAAGATGACTATCATATGACATAACTGCAAAAAGAAGAGAGAGAGATTTCCAGCAAGATGGTGATTCCCAAACGTGGAGCTTTACTAGAAAAGAAAAGCACCCTCAGGAACTGGCCAGATTTGGCACTTCCGGGTGAGCTATCTTAGCAATGCCTGGGCCTTGCCTAAGCCCATTGGTGAGGCCTCATTGAGGCTGCAATTTCCCAGTCATGAAGGTGAGGCAATGGCACAGCTGAGCCAGGTTGAGAGTCTTAACACAGCCTTGGGTGCCTTTGGACAAGCCAGGCTTTGCTGTGTGGCCATCCCCTTCACTCGCTTTGGGGATGGGATGAGGAGGGCAGGCCTGCCCACCAGCTCTATCCTCTCCATCTTAGCATTCTTTCCCCAAATCCATGGTTCCTTATACTCTTGCCTTACCTGGCAAAACCTCTTTTCTCCCCATGGGACACCCAGCTCACCTGCAATACAGGAATCTCATCTTTGCTTGGCCAAAACCGATAGCCCTACTCAAAGGAGAAAAGGGCAGGGAGGCGTTTGGGTTGTCTTGACAGAGAGACAACAGACGTTACACCAAGGGCCATTTTTTATTTGTTCTGTCAATGAATAAATCATTATCCCTTGCCAGGAAAAGAACCACTTCAGCCCTTTGTCCTTTGGACATGAGAGATCACTAGGCTACAGACCCATAAATGGAGTCCTGTGTTTGGATGGCATATCCCAAAGCAGCACCTGGGAAACAAGACCCCAGTGGGCTCCACTCAGGTTTGTTTTGTCATACTTCCCCCGCACGCCACGCCTCAAGGGTGCTAAAATCAGCTCAGGACGATGCAGGGAAGAGCTGTCCTCAGGCTTATCTTCCCAAAAATCTGATGGTTGAAGAGAAAATAATTTGAGGGTATCTCCAACCTTCTGAAAGTAAGAGATTGATGGCTTGCAGTTTTGAGGATTCACCACCCACCGAGTGTGCTCTCCAAAAGCTCCCTAAGCAAGCGACAGTGGAATGTGGCTGGAAAAGAACAAATGAATCCAGGCTAGCAGCAACCTGCTTGAGTAATGGATCAACAATTTTACTGAAATACAGCAGACCAGTGCAATCAATACAGTCGTCTGAACAGAAAACCACTGCAGGACAGACTTTTTTCTTCTGAGACAGGATGTCTGAAAACTTACTTTTTTGGGGGATCCTTGCTGACTTGCCTTATGATTACCACAGTTTTTACTGCTCCATTTAAACATAAATCAGTCACCCTGGGTGCTAGTCACAACCCAACCTGCATTCTCTTATTTCACACATGTGCTGACTGCCTGATGTTGTTGTGCAAAACAAACAAAACCCTGAGATTCACTCCCCTCACACCGTTCTGAGTGTGGAGAAAATCAGGATCTCTTTTGGTTTGCTTGTTTGTTTTTTTTTTTTTGCTTGATGTCTCCCGTAAGCAATTCCTTCTATTTCCTTAGGCCCTAAATATCATGTAGGGTATAAATGGAATTACTGCTGAAATTTAAACACCTATTTCTCAACAGTCGGTTAAAATCAAGCTTTTGAGGATGGGTAAAATAACTCCGAATTGGGTCTGTTGGCCTTGAGATTAGCAGATGAGAATCTATCTTGATACATTAACCTCCTGGTGTTAGTGGGGCATTTATTCAGCCTTAGAGGGTCAAAAGGCATTTCATCCTAAGTTGTGAAGGCAATGATATAAAACTTGTCAAAAGGATGGACAGTATTTCCTCTGTGCATGTTAAGACACTAAGAAATATACAGTGAAGTGGATTCTTTCACAAATATACAGTCTCCCAGTCTGGCACAACACAGACGAGGGGAAATGTGGCTTATTTATTTCTGTCCTGTCTAAATCCTTTATTTCCTCTCCTCAAAATACCCCAATGGCATACCAGCTGTGACCCGGCTTCTGATGTATGTGTATATCTCAATTGCTTGTTGATGGTATTAAGAATTGAAGCATCCCTAAACCCAGCTCACAGGAAGCCAGGTCAGAGCTGCTAATATTAGATTACATTCTAATTATTTATTCTATATCGCTCTTCACACCAGTATTCTAAGATCAACAGATCAAGGTTTGCCACTGAATATTAATGCTACTATTCAGCAGTATTCTAGAGCTGCATTTGTGTGTCTTCCTGGACAGAGAGGCCAACCACAGGCCAAAACGGAAATCCAGACCCTGCTCAATATCACATTAGCATGTCTCTTCCTAACGTGGTCGCAAAAAGTCATTTCCCAGTTGTCCCACATGAATAGCTCCTTACAATGTGAATGAAGCCCAAACTATCCACTTTGTGCAAAATAGTAAAAGTGAATTGTCCTTTCTTTAAAAAATAAAAAGCAGGCAAGCAGACCACCTTTGCCCTTTTTCTATGTAAAAGCAGCTGCTTCTGTAGATTTGCCCTATCTCCTAGAATTTACTGCCAGCCTACCTACATCAGGACAAACAAGACCTCCATGGAAAGAAAACTTCCTGATGGGAGAGCAGTCCCCAGGCTGGCGTGAGAGCCGGCCACAAGGCAAGCAAGCAAGCAACGAAGCAACCAAGACTATCTGAAAGAATGTGGGATTTATTTGGGCTACTATAACAAAATAGCATAGAGTGGATGGCTTATAAACAACAGATATTTATTTCTCACAGTTATGAAGGCTGACAAGGCACTGGCAGATTCAGTGTCTGGTGACGGACCACTTCTGCATAGATGCCTGTCTTCTCACTGTGTCCTCACATGGCAGAAGGCTCAAGGGATCTCTCTGAGGTCTCTTTTATAAGGGCACTAACATCATTCATAAGGGCTTTGCCCTCAATACCTAATCATCTTGCAAAGTCTTCATCTCCAAATACTCTCACCTCAGGGGTTAGGATTTCAACATGAATTTTGGCAGGGAGGGGGAGTGGTGGGGAGAAACATTCAGACTTTCACACCTGTGGTGTTCCAGTGTTCTTCTTGTGCCTTTTTAGTCTGCCAATGTCTTTTTAAAGAATTATTATTATTATTATTATTATTATTATTATACTTTAAGTTCTGAGATACATGTGCAGAACGTGCAGGTTTGTTACATAGGTATACATGTGCCATGGTGGTTTGCTGCACCCATCAACCCATCATCTACGTTAGGTATTTCTCCTAATGCTATCCCTCCCTTACCACCCCCACCTCAAGACAGGCCCCACTATGTGATGTTCCCCTCCCTGTGTCCATGTGTTCTCACTGTCCAACCCTCACTTATGAGTGAGAACATGCAGTGTTTGGTTTTCTGTTCCTGTGTTAGTTTGTTGAGAATGATGGGTTTCCACTTCATCCATGTCACCTGCAAAGGACGTGAACGCACCTTTTTATGGCGCTGCATAGTATTCCATAGTTGTATATGTGCACATTTTTCTTAATCCCAGTCTATCATTGATGGGGACATTTGGGTTGGTTCCAAGTCTTTGTTTGTATTGTGAATAGGCTGCAATAAACAATTACATGTCATGTGTCTTTATAGTAGAATGATTTATAATCCTTTGGGTATATACCCAGTATAGGATTGCTGGGTCAAATGGTATTTCTGGTTCTAATCCTTGAAGGAATTGCCACACTGTCTTTTCAACACATGGTTGAACTAATTTCACCCCACCAACAGTGATAAAGCATTCCTATTTCTCCACGTCCTCTCCAGCATCTATTGGTTCCCTGACTTTTCTTAAGATCGCCATTCTCACTGGCCTGAGATAGTATCTCATTTGTGGTTTTGATTTGCATTTCTCTTATATGACGAGTGGTGATGAGGCTTTTTTTCATGTTTGTTTGGCCTGCACTAAATGTCTTTCTTTTGAGAGAAGTGTCTGTTCATATCCTTTTCCCACTTTTTGATGGTTTTTTTCTTGTAAGTTTGTTTAAGTTCCTTGTAGATTCTGAATATTAGCCCTTTGTCAGATGGATAGATTGCAAAAATTTTCTCCCATTCTGTAGGTTGCCTGTTCACTCTGATGGTAGTTTCTTTTGCTGTGCAGAAGCTCTTTAAGTAGATCCCATTTGTCAATTTTGGCTTTTGTTGCCATTACTTTTGGCGTTTTAATCATGAAGTCTTTGCCCATGCCTATGTCCTGAATGGTATTGCCTATTAGTTACTGAAGGAACAAAGGGGAAGAGTTTGAACTATTAGAATCTAGATATTTGGAGGAGGACCCCTAGAGAACTGGAACCCAGACTTTTGCATAGCTGATATGAATGTTGGGAGGGATTTAATTAATAGAATGCACTGTTTACAATTAAAGATTTAATGTCCTATATAAATGGAAGCACAGCTATTGGTAAAGAATATTCACAGAGACAATATTGGACATAATTAAGCATAATATATAATATGTATATTTTACCATGAATAACGTTAATGCTTATGTTAGTGTATTCTACAATTTATATGGGTGATAGTACATAGTACATACTATGCCATAGTACATGCTATATAAAACTAAACCTATGTAGTAGTAGTACATATATTTCTGGGGAAAGGTGCCACTGAGAAGGTAATGTTGCCCAGTTTATGCTGATACCCTGGGAGTTTGGAAGAGGGACCCTGAGGGGCTTAGATCAGACCTCTGAGTACAGGTACCTGGCATATGTTCTAAAATATCTCAGATTGTGGGAAAAATCTGGAAATGGTAACTAAATGCTACTGGTACCATGTGTAGGTGCGTGGATTAAAGGACCATTATTATGGCAACACTGGCAAAAATAGGAAATGCAATAGGAACAAGCCCCTACTTTTTCCTCATGCCTTACAGTCTTCCTCTAGTCTTCCTTCCTTTCTCTTTATCTACTTGTATCATAGAGTCTAATGCAGAACTAGCTGGTAAAGGAAAAATGTAAATTTCAGAGCCTCATACCCAGCATCACAAAGCAAAATATAGGAGAAGTGATGAACTGAGAGACAATGGTTCGTTACTCGACTGAAAGGGTCATATATGTGTTTGGTCCATTGATAGGTTAAAATTCCGTTGAATTGCCACTTTTGATATTACACAAATTGATGAACCCAAAAAAGATTCTAGGATCACTTGTGTGAATTCAGCACCTACCGTATATGTGAGAAATGTACTGAATAAACACAGAAATATGTGCTTTGTTCTCATCTCAGACATTTAAATAAACCTCACAAAGGCTTTAAAAAAAACAATGTGGGAAAGAAGGGTGGCTAAGGCATTGCAGGAAATATTATTTGAGTATTTCAGCAATTATCTGCAGTCAGGGGTTCAACTTCAGTTTGGGGATGGGATCGGATAATACACTATTAAATTACTACTTTTGCTACCTCCAGTGTAGACACTATGGCAGATCAGTGAAGACACATGGCAAATATTTTATTTGTGTGAGACTGATTTCCCAATCAACCATCATACTTCGTTCAGTTGGGTGCTCAGTGAGTATTTGTTGATGTGGATAGCTATCATCTATTGAACTCTGATTATATTCCAGACCCTTTTCTAATTCTAAGCACTTTTAAACATTATTTCTAACACTATCAAACAACTTCATAATTAATATAACTCCATAACATAATAGGTAGAACCTATTATAAAGAAAACTGGCTCTGAACAATTAAGGAACTTGTCCAGAGTTGTTAAACTGCAAATAAGTGGCAGAGGCAGGATTTGAGTCAGGTTTGTGTGATGTCAAAGCCTATCTGTGATCTTTCCAAGACACCAACAAATTCCACAACAGTGAAGCATGCTGAATTCACTGGAATTACAAAGGTAATAAAAATGAGCCATGCCAAAAGTTAAAATTTGGGTAAAATGCAAAGGCTATTCCTTTCAGCAAAATAAAGTCAGAATCACCGACTGTTAAAACACTTATCATTAAGCATAGATCTTTGTCCTAGCAGTGAAGGTCAACAAAGTCAACGATGCAGAAATTAAAGTGCAAGTACCTTCATCTCCTGAATTTAACATAGAAAATGGTAAAATGAGCTTGCCAATGTTTTAAGCCCTAGGTTGGGAATTGGGAAACCTGGGTTCCACTTTGAGATCTGTTATTAAGAACTCTGTGTCCCTAAGCAAGATCTGCAAGACTCTTGGCTTCCCTAGTCTTAGTTCCTTGCCTGTGAAAGGAAGGGATTCGGTTCTACAAGATTTCTAAGTTCCCATCTTTGTCAAAGGCTAAGATTTGTCTTAGAACGTTGTCTTAAGAACTGACACTAATTTACCTCATGACATCTTAGAGAGGCAGGGCCTATTTTGCAGATGAAAGGTAGAGATTCACAAAAGTTAAGTAAGCTTACTGAACTCTCTCTCGCGCGCGCTCTCTCTCTCTCATCCCTGTATTGCCAGACTCCCCCTCTTCCCTCATCCTGCTTTGAAATGCTTCATTGCCATTGGCTGAGGTGGGATAGAAGGCAGCTAGAATGCCTCCTTCCACCCTCCTCTAATGTTGAGACCTTCCCTCACTTCCTAGAAAAAGCCACCATGTCCCTAACACAGCCCACATTCTGGCAAACATCCCATCCACATGATGTAGAATGGGGGCTGTGATTTTGTTCCCACCCATTTGTGTGGATGTGATTAACAGTAAACTCACCCAGTCATCTGGACCCCTAAAAAGAATCTGTTGTTGAGGGCCAGCACTTCTCCTGCCTGTTTACTGACACCTCAATACAACCTTACAGTCCTCATTTTGGCCACCTGCCTCCCACTCCTTCCAGTCACCCAGGCACAAAACCAAACCACTATGCTCTTCTGAACAAAGATGTCCTTGAGTGAAAATTCAAAATACAAGCTTACCATGTTACACGAGGACTATTAAACTTTTTAAGCCAGCCTTATGCTAAATCACTTGGATTTGGCTGTCTCTCTTTACACATCACACACTCACACCTCCCTTCCAATCTGGAGAAATCTAGTTTTCCCCTCATCCAAATTTTCAGCACTGTACATTTTAAGAGCTCTTTACCCCTTGTTTATTTATTCTTTCACCACCTCAAGGTATTTCATTCCTAAGCACTTAGTTTTTCCATTCCATATTTTCTCGCTCTTACTTGCCAGTTTTTTCATTCCTTCCTCTGCCTTTATTATTTTCCTTTCCTCTGGCAAAACAAAACAAAACACATACACACACCTCCTTTTTTAGTACTCTAAAGAGTGCTGCGTTGTTTGTCCTTTCTCTTTATCTGCTTTATACATCATTGGCCCCGGAGACAGAGGGCTCTTTCTTCTCTCTTGGGATTTGCCAAGAGTATTTATTAAGCACTGTATTACACATCTACATGCATTAGGTGTTCTGTACATGTATTCCCATTAAATCCTCAAAACCACCTTATGAAATAGTTATTTCTCTAAAACAGTGCTTTTCAAACCTTAATGTGCATATAAATCACCGAGGGATCTTGCTAGCATACAGATTCCAATTCAAACAGTTCTGGGTAGGACCTGGGAATCTGCATTTCTTGCAAGCTGCCACGGTTGCACATCTGTGGATCACATTTGCAGGTTTGGCCTGTGTTTGGAACCAGACTGTTGACCCACAGTGCTGAGCGCTGCCTTCTTCCCACCATTCTCTCCTAAAATTAAAGTACCCTTGAAACGTCAACAGGTTCACCACAGACATCTCAGCATGTTGGTGACAGTTGCAGAATGTGTAGCCTGTGAACAATGAAAGCAGAGAGAGAATAACACCTATTCAGGGAAGGGAAACAGAAGGCAACAGTTGTTTTAGGTGAAAGCAATCTAGTAAGAGACTAATGCAATAGGGGTGAGTCTTCAAGACAGACATATTAAGGAAGATGTCAGCCCCCCACCCCAGGATACAGACCCAGGGGATAAGACATAGACTCTGCCATCTTGAAATTTACTGAATCTCCTCTCAAAAAGCATTTATTGAGGACCCACTAGCATAAGTGCATGTCCCACATACTCTGTGTATCTTCTCATTAAATGCTCATGACCACTTTCAAGGTCGCTACTACCCTCAATTTTACAGATGAACAGAACTAAGGCTCAGGTAACTTGGTTAACTTTTCCAAAGATAATTACCAATTTGCAAAAATCAGATTCAACCCATTCTTCCCACTGCAAGCTCAGGTTTCTATTATAATACAAGCTGACAAAACACTGGAGAGAAATGGAGAAGCCCACTAGAGTCTAAGCAGAACTTCTACCTTGGATGAAGCTTTTCTTTTTTCCTTTTTTTTTTTTTTTTTTTTTTTTTGTTGTTGTTGTTGTTAAAGCATATGCAACTCAGAAGAGAAAGACACTTTTTTATGCTACTTATGGCTTTGGATATAAATGGAGAAAAAGAATCTCAGGAACATGGCATAGAGGGACTGTGGTATGTAGTGGAACCCTCTGCATCACTTTTATCTGATGCACTTCTTACCTCTTTTACTAGCTTGGAAATCTGGAGGGAAGGGAGTGGCAGTTGCTGAAACTAGTCCATCTCTGAAGGAGAAGCAGCTCAGCCTTGTGTTTGATTACATGCTCTCCCATTCCTCCTGGCCTCCAGGGATGTATGTCCCATAAATTACCCCAAAAAATGATTACATCAGTTTTACTCCCACCTTTGGGTCCATTGTCTCAGTCTTAAAATAAACTATAGTCATCCAATTAAAAATTAATAATAATAACTTAGATCAGTTTGGTGGTCCTTATTTCTTCTTTCCTTCAGTTTCCTTCTTCCGTCTGCTCTTTCTACTTTCTTTCACTGCTGGTTTCTTGAAAGAGGAGTCTTTGCTTCTAGCTTTCACAACTGAAGTGCAGTCTTGCATGGCTGAATGATGAGGATACATTCTGAGAAATGCATTGCTAGGCGATTTTGTCATTATGCAAAAATCATAGCATGTACCCACACAAACTTAAGATAGTATGGCCGAGGTGGCGGGCCCTGTAGTCCCAGGAACTCGGGAGGCTGAGGCAGGAGAATGGCGTAAACCTGGGAGGCGGAGCTTGCAGTGAGCAGAGATCTGGCCACTGCACTCCAGCCTGGGCGACAGAGCGAGACTCCGTCTCAAAAAACAAAACAAAACAAAACAAAACAAAAAAAGATAGTATGGCTTACTGCACACCAAGTCCATATGGTAGAGTCTATTGATCCCAGGCTACAAACCAGTACAGCATGTTACTGTACTGAATACTGTAGGCAACTGTAACACAATGGTAAGTAATTATGTATCTAAATATAGAAAAGGTACATTTAAAATACAATAGAAAAGTATTTTTTTAATGGTACATCTGTCTAGAGCACATACCAGGAACGGAACTGCAGGAGGGGAAGTTGCCCTGGGTGAGTCAGTGAGTGTGTGAGTGGTGAGTGAACATGAAGGCCTAGAACATGACTATACACCACTGTAGACTTTATAAACATTGCACACTTAGGCTACACTCAATTTATAAACAAACACTTTCCTTCTTCAATAATAAGTTAACTTTTGCTTACTATAACATTTTTACTTTATACACTTTTTAATTTTTTTAACTTTCTGTTTTGTAATAATGCTTAACTTAAAACACAAACACACTGTACAGCTGTACAAACAAATTTTTTTCTTTATGTCCTTATTCTATAAGCTATTTTCTATTTTTAAATTTTTTTCTTTTCTTTTTTTACTTTTAAACTTTTTTGTTAAAATTAAGACAAACACGTACACATTAGCCTGGGCCTACACAGGGCAGGATCATCAATATCACTGTCTTCCACCTCCACATCTTGTTCCACTGGAAGGTCTTCAGGGGCAATAACATGCACAGAGCTGTCATCTCCTATGATAACAATGCTTTCTTCTGGAATACCACCTAAAGAACCTGCCTGAGGCTGTCCTGCAAAAACCCTTTTTTACACATAAGTAGAAGGAGTACACTCTCAAATAATGACAAAAAGTGTGCTACAGTAAATACATATGCCAGAAACACAGTCATTCATTATCAAGTATTATGTAGTATACACAACTATATGTGCTATAATTTTACATGACTGGCAGCTAGTAGGTTTGTTTCCATAGCATTACTACATACACATGAGAAATGCATAGTGCTGTGACATTATGTTGGCTTCATTATTAGAGGATAGGAATTTTTCAGCTCCATCATAATTTAAGGGACCGCTGTCATATATGTAGTCATTGACCAAAACATCCTTAAGCGGCACATAACTGTACTCATTTACTCCATGAAGCTTTGTGTTCTGGCATCAGTTCCTACTGCTCTCCTGAAACTGTTTCCCTTCATGGTTACTGGGAGCCACTTACCTGCCTTTTCTGTCTGACAACCTTTCCTCATGCTCGATTCTTCTCAGTTTTGCTGGACTGTTTAACACCGTTGCTTACCTGCTTCATCTGGAAAGGTTCTGTCTGACTTTTGAAAATAGTAGTGCTGGCCGGGTGCGGTGTCTCACACCTGTAATCCCAGCACTTTGAAAGGTCGAGGTGGGTGGACCACCTGAGGTCAGGAGTTCGAGACCAGCCTGGCCAACATAACGAAACCCCGTCTCTACTAAAAATACAAAATTAGTTGGGTTTGGTGGCGCACACCTGTAGTCCCAGCTACTCAGGAGCCTGAGGCAGGATAATCGCTTGAACCCGAGGTGGGAGAGGTTGCAGTGAGCCAAGATTGCACCACTTCACTCCAGCCTGGGTGAAACAGCGAGACTCTGTCTCAAAAAAAAAAAAAAAAAAAAAGACGGAAAATAGCAGTGCCTAATTCTCTTCCCACCTTTATGGTCTCTCTCTGATTACCCTGAAGATTCTTTCTCCTTCATTCACCCCTAAATGTAGATGGCCCCTAACTTTCAACATTGTTCCATTTCTATTTCTTAATACTTCCTCCTTAGATGATTTCCTCCCCTGCTGTGGCTTCAGTTATTGTATTCTGGGTACATAACTTCTTGGCTCCAGACTCACATTTTTGTCTGGCAACTAAACATTTCCACCCATCATTTTCTAAGTAATGATATTACCTCAAACTAAAAAAGTCTTTTCCTGATTTGATGTTTTCTTTTTTATAAGAGGCAGTCTCACTCTGTCACCCAGGCTGGAGTACAGTAGTACAATCATAGTCCACTGCAGCCTTGAACTCCCAGGCTCAAGCGATCCTCCCACCCCAACCTCCTGAGTAGCTGGGACCACAGGCATGCACCACCCCACCTGGCTAATTATTTTTTTAAGTTGTAGTAGAGACAGGGTTTTGCTATGTTGCCCAGGCTGGTCTCAAACACCTGGACTCAAGTGATCCTCCCACCTCTGTCTCCCAAAGTGCTGAGCTTACAGGTGTGAGTCACTGTACCCAGCCAAAATTTTACAGTTTCTTTAATGGTATCACTATTTTCTCATTCATCCAGAGGTAATTTGGATGAATGGGAATGTGAGAGGTATCATCTCAAAATCCTTAGCCCTAAAGACCCAAGAGATCATCAAGTTCTATAGATTGAATCTCCCTTACACTTTTCACTTTCTCCCTCTTATTTTTATTCCAACTACCACCATAATGGTTCAAATCCTTGGTGGACCTCCCACCTGTTCCCTCTTTTCCAGTCCATTGCCACTGCCTCTATAATCTCTCCATGTCTTGCTTCCTCCATTTATTCCCACCTCCCATCCCTTCAAAGTCCTTTTGCCAGATAAATCTTTCAAAGACAGAGATATGGTCATGTTGCTCCCCAAAACTTCCAGTTTCTAATTGCCCAAGTAATGAACTCCAGACTCCTCTCCTCATCTTATTAATACTCTCCAAACTATAGCCTAACTTACTTTCTAAGCCCTAAACCTCACAGGTACTTAGTTTATATAAACTAAGTAAATAAGTGCAGATGCCAAACTAGAGTGCTTCTTATTCCAGGAACAGGCACCATGCTTATCCTCTTCCAAGTTTCTACTCACGGTTCCTCTGTCGGAAATGTCCTTCCCGGCAGCCAGCTCGGTTACCTGTTTTTCTACACAAATCTCAAATCTCAGCAAAGTTATGCGATGCAATTTCTTCCCTTCCAGCTTTGAGTCTCCAGAACTTGTGCTCTACAAGATCTTTAATAATTTGTTTATCAAGTTATCTATAGTAATTGGTAACTTAATAAAATGTGTTTATCTCCCATAGAATCTAGGAGCAAAGATAATACATGTATCTAAATAGCTATGATCAAAGAAGTTTCATGGTGGCCAAAACAGCCCAGATTTTTTCTGTTGGTGACTATTGTGTCAGAAATCTATGAGTGTGTGTGTGTGTGTGTGTGTGTGTGTGTGTAGGAAAGAGGGGAGTCACGTGAGTTTCTGTTGCTAACACTAGTAAAATATTACTTGTTAACTATTTGAAACCATGTAATCTTGGCGGTAAGATAAAAGCAGCTCTATCAATATTACCTAGATAAAAGCACACAGGGATATTGGACTAATCATTAATGATTTTAATCAAAGAATAAGAATCCCCATTTAAGAGACTAACTAGAGATTCTAGTTTGAATAGTAAAGTCAGACCATTAGCGGAATCCCCTGGAGATTATGAAGAACTCAGAATGAAAGTCTCGGGTAGGACAGAAAAATCTACTTTTCATCATCATCTCTGGTGTCTGATGGTGAAAGGGAAAAAAAGCATACACTAATGTTTCTCAAACTTTAATGTGCACTGGAATTACTTGGAACTCTTGTTGAAATGCAAATTCTGAATCTGTAGGTCTGGGGGAAGAGAGGGTAGCCTGAGATTCTACATTTCTGACAAGCTGAATTATGCCTATGATGCTGATTCTCTGGATCACACTTTGATTTGCACAGGGTCTTAAATCATGCTTAAAAATCACTGAATATTTTCAGTGTGGGCCTAGTTCAATTTCAATACCAGGGTTGTTTTTGTTTTTGTTTTCAGTTTTTTGTTTCGTTTTGCTTGAGACGGGGTCTCACTCTTTCACCCGGGCTGGAGTGCACTGGCGCTATCACAGCTCATCACAGCCTCGAACTCCCAGGCTCAGATGATCCTCCCACCTCAGCCTCCCAAGTAGCTGGGACTACAGGTGCATGCCACCATCCCCAGCTAATTTTTTTGTGACTATATTTTTTGTAGAGATAGGGGTTTACCATGTTGCCCAGGCTGGTCTTAAACTCCTGGGCTCACACAATCCGCCCACCTCAGCCTACCAAAGTGCTGGGATTACAGGCATGAGCCACCATGCCTGGCTCAATATCATGTTTCTAATGCTATTGTAGCAGTGAATATTCAAATTCATAACTGCCAGTTTGCACCACAGAGCCAGATTGATGCAAACATTTCCTAAAGTTCGGCCCCATTTCCAGATTATTTGAAATTCACATACTCATCTCCAAAACTCTGAAGATCCTTTACATCTTAGTGAACAGAACTGGAATTCAATTAAGCACTTCATCTTTAAAGTCAGGTATCTTGAAAATGGATACTTGATAATTCTGAGGTTATAATAGAGCTCCAATAGACAACTACAAAAAATTAAAGTAGGATTCAAAATTTGCAAAATTGGTCTGCAAAAGGGGCTTTGCCTCTATTAAATACCCAAACAATTCTTTAAATCTTGTGATTCCGGGGATCTCAGAGCAGCTCAGCCACTAAAAATGAGTGAAGTATCCAGTTACCTGTGGTGTGAATGTGAATACCTATACTCCTTTAACCATATCACTTAGGCTTGGGGTTTTTTTCTCTGCAGTTTCAAAATGAAAGTGTTCAGATGTCTTCACTCCTCAGTAAGGAAATACAGTCCCGTGAGTCTCTGGGATCCAATAAATTGGGTCTCTGAGAGTCCCTTAAACTCAAAAAGCCTTTGACCTAAGAAAGCAGCTCAAAAGGTCCCATCTTTCCAACAAGTTTCCATGACCTGGCCATCTGCCTGCAGAGAAATAAACTAAGTTTCCATATCCTACATCAACTAATTTCTTCCCAACCTCTCACAACCTGGCAAGCATTAAGGGCATAAATGAGAAGAACATTCACAACCCCGATCATTTCCTCCATCACATCATTGAAAGAACCTATAGAGCTCTCAGCACAGAATGTCCCAACAAATGATGCAATGGAAGGAGCACCCACTCACCTTCTCATTTGATTTGAGCAAAACATCCACGTCTTTTTTTCCCTCACATTGCAGGTGTCCCATCTACAGCCACTGGACTCAGATTTTCCACATTTAATCTACTTAAGTTTCTTACTGGTAAGAGGTTAGGCTCTTCCGGCTCATGTTGGCTAATTTTATTAAGTCATTTTTTAAAATATACCTGTTAGGCTTGAATGTGTCCCTCAGAAATTCACATGTCAGAAACTGGAAACTTAATCTATAAGGCAACAGTGTTGGGAGGTGAAGCCCAATGGGACACGTTTAGATTAATGCTGTTATAAAGGGCTTGATGAAGGGAAAGAAGAGCCTAACCTCTTACCAGTAAGAAACTTAACTAGATTAAATGTGGAAAATCTGAGTCCAGTGGCCGTAGATGGGACACCAGCAATGTGAGGAAAAAAAAGGCGTGGATGTTTTGCTCAAATCAAATGAGAAGGTGAGTGGGTACTCCTTCCATCGTATCATTTGTTGGGACATTCTGTGCTGAGAACTCGCTCTCTCTCTCTCTTCTCCTTCTGCTATGCAAGGATATAGCATTTCTCCTCTCCAGAGGACACAGCAAGAAAGCCCTCACCAGATGCTGGCACCTTGATCTTGGATGTTCCAGCTTCCAGAATAGTAAGAATATAAATTTTTGTTCTTTCTAAGTTACCCAGTCTTGGGTATTCTGCGATACCCAAGACAGACTAAGACAGTTTCCAAAGCACCATATTCTGCTGATAGAAGACCACGTTTTAGAAGGCCCAAATCATGATTCTCATTAGGTTGTCCCCCACATCCTTCTACCACATAGGCCAGAAGTTTCTCCCAGGAAAGAAATGGTATTCTCTTCTTCTGGGATATCTTTTCCCAAGAGCTCCATCATTGATCAAAATCATTATTTATTCCAAAAAGCCAGTAGATTCTAACCTGTTTCCCCAGGCATTTGAAAGAAACAATCATTCTCTCTTATTCTGGTAACAGCACTGCACTTTTCTTCAGAGGAGTATCTCTTCTAAATTTTTAGTTGTTATGGTTTTGGTAGGCTCATGACAAGAACCAAGCCAAGCCACACAACCACAACTTTGAGAAGGTAAGAGATGGGACTCTAATTCCACCAGGTTGTGAACTGGTAAGATGTAAGCTGGAGCATTGCAAGCCACCTCAACACCTACGGGGAAAGCCCATGTAAGAACAGAGCCAACATAGAAGAAAAAGGAGTTTCAGACTTAGATAGCATTATATGAGCACCTGGTTACAACTACCCAACAAATTCCTTTTGTTTAAGTAACTTGAAGTGGGTTTTTGATAGCTATAACTGCAAGTGTCCTGGGATTTAGGATATGGCAATGATAATAGCAGCTAAGCTTAGCATGCACTTACTATATGCCAGGCACTCTTGTAAGCACTTTTCATATATGAACTCATTTAATCTTCACTACAATTCTGTACAGCAGGCATTGTTATTATCATCATTATCTCCATTTTACAAATGAGGATACTGAAGCAAAAAGCTCTCTTAAGACCACCCAGCTTTCAAGTTGAATGATGAGGAAAAAAGAAAAAAACAGGGACCACCCAGCCAACAGTGATGGAGCCAGGATTCAAACACAAGCAGTCTGGCTCCAGATTCAGTGCTCTGAATCAAGTTTGCTCAAAGAGTGACCCACAGGCTGGTGCCAGTCTACAAACTATTCGCTGTCTCTGTGGAGAAATTGAAAGTGTATGCCTAGTAACCTTTCTAGCAAGTCAAGATTGCTGCAATGCTTTTATTTCTAAAACTATTGGTTCATAATTTATTGGAAATTTTAAAACATTCTTGTCTTTTACCATAGAATTTGAGGAGCCTTATTTAGCTTATCACATAAGCACAGTAACTTAGACATAAATCACAGTCTTTCTCCAAATGCTCTTAAGTTCCTATGAATAATGTTGGTGTCACTTGGCAGTCCCAAAATATATTACTTCTTGACTCAATTCCAATGTTTCAAATAGAGTTATTTGAGATATTTTTAGTTCTCATGACTCCGGGTTAGAAAGGGATCCTAAGTTCTCAGTGGAGCTTTGGAGATGCTGACACATTATGAGTTAAAACCACAAAGCAAAAGGAGCTTGGTAATGGCTTCTTCCCAATAATACTTGCCCTAAGCAGACAGAGCAAAGGCAAAGGGAATCACAACCCCAGTCAAGAGAAAAGTCCAGAAAGCAAGTAGTAGGAAATGAACCATACCAGAGAGTTGTAAGAGGGGCCACAAATACAGGAGAAATCTATAACAAAGCACAGAGTCAATCAGTGACCCTGCAGAACTTTCCTATGCACCCTACACTGAGAAATGCACTTCTTACCCTGTGCACCAGCATAAGCAAAGAAACAGTGCCTCAGACATAAGGTTACTTCAGCAAATCCTGAAAAATAAGTGTCTCTTGAGCAGACATCTCACAAAAAAAGTTAAGTAGACAATAACCACATTAAAAAATGCTTGACATTGTTAGTCATCACAGAAGTGCAAAACAAGATGACAACAAGATACCTACTACACACCCCGTAGAATAGCTGAAATTAAAAAGACTGACAACAGCAAATGTTAGCTAGGATGAAGAACAACTGGAACTCTCACGTATGGTTGGCAGAAGTGGAAAAAAACATTGGCAGTTTCTTATACACTTAAAATATATCTACCCTTTGACCCAGAAACTCTACTCCTACATATTTAGGAGGAGAATTTGAAAACATGTCTTCATACAGAGGCTTACACAAGAATGCTCATGGCCCCAAACTGGGAATAATCCAAATACCAGTTAGTAGTTGAGTGAGTAAACATAATATGATCTATTTTTATAGTAGACTACTACTTGGCAATAATAATGAACAATCTACCAATACACACAACCACACAGGTGAATCTCACAGACATATGTTAGTGGAAAAAGCTGGACACAAAATGTTATATACTATATCACTCCATTTACATGACATTAAGACACAGGCAAGACAAATCTCAGGTAAGATATATGGGAATGGTGGCTGCCTCTTGGGATGGGGGTGGGCAGAAGAATTACATGGGAAGGGACATGAACGAATTTTCTGGAGAGATGGAAATGTTTTATATCACGATTGGGATATGAGTTACATAGGTGTATCAAGTAGAAGGTGTGGGGAGTGGGTAAAAGTATGGATGAAGTGAGAATGGCAGGATATTGATAATGGTTGAATTTGGATGAAGAGTACGTAAGTGTCATTATACTATTCCGCTTACTTTGTATCAATTGAATTTTTCACAAAAGAAATCTAAAAATAAATAAATACAAGTCTTTTCTAATTTCATCAGTGTCATCAGCATTCTAGGTAACATTTCTTACTGAAATATGTTTATGGAAAAATCTCATTCATTAAGGAACCAAATGTCACTATAAGAATAAATGCCACCAAATGGCTATTCCTGAATTTGAGGGAGAATGTATCATGATTTGGAGTGCAAGAGCGGGCTTTTCTGTTGACATCCATTGTCCACCATTGTTGTGTCTAATAACTCAAACAGCCCGTGACAAGAAAAAAAAATGTTATTTGCATACAATTGTGTGTTGCTTTATTCAAGACACATAATACAACTCTACTTCAGTGAAGAGCTTCTGAATACAAGACAAAGGGTCATGAAATAACTTTTGTTAAATTTCAGCTCCTCCTTATAGCTATTTTACATGTCAAATAGTGATTTTTTTTTTTTTTGAGATGAAATTTCATTCTTGTCCCCCAGTCTGGGGTGCAATATCACCATCTCGGCTCACTGCAACCTCCACCTCCCAGATTCAAGTGATTCTCCTGCCTCAGTCTCCTGAGTAGTTGGGATTACAGGCATGCGCCACCATGCCCAGCTAATTTTTGTATTTTTAGTGAAGACAGGATTTCACTATGTTGGCCAGGCTAGTCTCGAACTCCTGACCTCAGGTGATCCGCCCACCTTGGCCTCCCAAAGTGCTGGGATTACAGACGTGAGCCACCGCACCTGGCCAAATAGTGATTTTTTAAACCAAGATATTATGTAAGATTTTAATCAAGTAAAATTAAAATTTTTCTGCATGTCACTTAGGAAATAGATAAAATTTCAAAGTCCAACAACAAGGGAAAGAATGGGTATATTATAGCAGATTATATTTTGTAAATGTAGTATAAACCATAGTAAAATGTTTATGCTATGTCAAGTGAAAAAGAACACAAATATTTATAATTTCAACTCTTAAATATATTTACATTTGTAGAGGAAAAAAGACTCAAGAAAATAATGAGTTTCCATTATATTGGTACATCATTGAATGGTGAGAGGAGTATTTTGTATTTTTTTCTTATACTTTTCAAAATTTTCAAGTTTTATAAAATTACTTGTATAATAGGAAAACAAAATAAAATGTCACCTATAAGTGGGGTATACTTCTTGTTACAAATCAAATTCTTTCTCAGCAACAGTGAAAAAAAAATTGTCATTTTGTTTGTATCATCTAGGTTTTCTGAGGAAGAACAATGGTACCCAGGAAATTAATGCTGTAAACAGCATGCCTAGTGAGGCTCCTCTTCCTCCAATCTTCTAAAATCAGTTAAAAACACCCATACTCTTATTTAAGTACTGAGAAAAACTAGCAAAGCAAGTCAACAATCATTTTCATTCTGCTGCAAATATCCTTTATTCCAAAGCTCCTCGCCATTTCCATCCCTCAAGTGATTCCAGCAATGTGCCTTCTCCCCACCAAGGCACTGGGGCACACAGACTGTGGTCAACAAACTGAGGCATCTGGGTGGAATCTCAGTGCAGGCTGGAAAAGAGAATGAATTTAGTTCTTCTCCCACTGGTCTGTCCCAGTGTGAGTGATCTACGTGGCCGTTGGCATATCAAAACACTAGCTGGCCTTTCCCACCTCACTGACCAGAACTTCTAACCAGCAATAAATTAATGCATTGCTCATGTTACCTTGGAGTACACCACACAGAGGTCAGCTGGTAAGTATGTTTAGTCACAAAATCCTTACTAAACCTTCTGTGAAGAATTGCCAGTCTCACCAAGGCCCACCTCTGTGCCCCAGTAATTCTCAAGTTTGGTGAGAATCCAGCTAGCTATCCTTACTAGCTTTTTATTTGGTTGGTTGGTTGTTTCTTCAGCAGGGGCAATAGAGTAGTTTTCGTTGCTATTGCTGTTCAGCAGTGCAGTTAAACACACACACACGATTTTATTCACACAGAGACCAGTTAGCCCACTCGGCCATTCTCCAGAGCAGCAATGTGCATTATGGAAGCCACTTGCCACCAATGGCTGTCAAGCATTTAAAATGTGACCAGACCAAATTGAGATGTGCTGTAAGTGTAAAATTCACATTGAGCATTGAAGACCTAGTACAGAAGAAAAAATAATGTAAACTACCTCATTTATAATTTTTTAAGTTGATTGCATGCTGAAATGATAGTATTTTGAATCTCTTGACTTATTATTAAAATTAATTTTACTGGTTTCTTTTTACTTTCCTAGTGTGGCTACTAGACAATTTTAAATTACGTAGGCCCAGCACAGTGGTTCACGCCTGTAATCCCAGCACTTTGAGAGGCCAAAGCAGTGTATCACCTGAGGTCAGGAGTTTGAGACCAGCCTAGCCAACATGGCGAAACCCCATCTCTACTAAAAATACAAAAATTAGCTGGGCACAGTGGTGCAAATCTGTAGTCCCAGCTACTCAAGAGGCTGAGGTGGGAGAATCGCTTGAACCCAAGAGGCAGAGGTTGCAGTGAGCTGAGATTGCGCCATTGCACTCCAGCCTGGGCAACAGAATGAGATTCCATGTCAAAAAAAACCTACATATGAGGCAAACATTGTATTTCTACTGGACATCATCAGTTTAAAAAATGAATAGTGTTCATTAAATCTGTATGCATCTGGGGCTACCCACCCTGGAGCATCCTACCTAGAAATATTCATGTGAGAAATAGCTTTGTCCTAAGTGAACTAGTGTATTTTAGTGTGTCTGCCCTGATGTCTTTCACTTTGGGGTTCCTATGTGATCCTCCTCTCTATTTTTTCTATCCTCAGAGATTTAATACATGTGGCATTCTCCTCTTCCAGCTGTTCCGGGGCTGCTCATTGTTATCCTTGTTCTGCTGTTCTCACAGGAATGACTGTGTGGCCATCTGGTCTCCCTGAGCATCTCTGTTGGAGCAGTCGAACTAGGAAACCAGAGGCTTCCAGAGGAATTATAGGACAACATTGCTGAGTACCCTAATGAAGGAGGCAAACGCTTATCCCTCCAGTCAGGTATTCTTAGCCAGGTTAACCCTGGCGACTTTTCAAAGATTTTTGAGAGGAGAAAAATCCTTAGCCAAAAGACACAGATAGCAAACTTGTTGGGTCTGAGATAAAGAGGCTGAATCTCCCCACCCCTAAAGAATCACACCCCTGATGCTACCTGGATAGGTAAACCACATAGTCAGGCCTCTAAGCCTTCCCCTCTGGCTAAGAAGCTAAGCACTTCTGATAACAGTGGTCTCCACTAATCCCTCACCTGCCCTACAGAAGGCAAACCTATCCAGTGAGCAAGGTAATAATTACGGTGATACTTGCAAACACTCATGATCTAAGCTCCTGGGTCCTTGGGAGATAGATATGGAATGCAAGGGGATCACCTCATGGCAATGCCAAAAGGAAGCCACAATTGTTTTAAAAGCAAAATGAGGTGACTATTACTTTTGAAGAATAAAATTGAAAGAGTGTTATGCTAAAAAGGACTCTCTAATTGTTCACAGTTACATATGTCTTCTACCTTCATTTTTCTTTCTGTTAGTTTTTGTGACTAAAGCTGAGACCTCTGCCTCTGAACAATGGAATACCAATTTGCCTCTGAATCTTGTTCCAGACTCCAAGTTCTCTGTACACAGGGGCTATGTCATCTACTTTATTCGCCATAGTGCCTTCTAATTGCCAGGTACCAAAAATGTACATGATGCATACCAATAGATTGCTTACTGTTTTCTTCATCTGTATTGGTTTGTCTTCTCCTCATAACTGAATATCCTCAACTATTTCACTAGATCAAAGTGTGATGAACCAAACAGAGCACCTGTGTGGTTGATATTACGAAACTTAAAAGCCACTTGTGCCAGGCATGGTGGCTCACGCCTGTAATCCCAGCACTTTGGAAGGCTAAGCCAGAAGGATTGCTTGAGCTCAGGAGTTCAAGACCAGCCTAGGCAACATGGTGGGACCCTGTCTCTGAAAACAATTTTTTTTTTTTTTTTTTGAGAAGGAGTCTCACTCTGTCACCCAGGCTAGAGCGCAGTGGCCAGATCTCAGCTCACTGCAAGCTCCGCCTCCCAGGTTTACGCCATTCTCCTGCCTCAGCCTCCTCCCGAGTAGCTGGGACTACAGGCGCCGCCACCTCGCCCAGCTAGTTTTTTGTATTTTTTAAGTAGAGACGGGGTTTCACTGTGTTAGCCAGGATGGTCTCGATCTCCTGACCTCGTGATCCACCCGTCTCGGCCTCCCAAAGTACTGAAAACAATTTTTTAATCATAAAAAAATGAAAAGTAAATTTTTAAAGCCACTTGTGTATACTATATGAATGTTATATTGTGTTACAATCAACAGTCACCAAGACTTCTTGTTTTTAAGAAAGATTTCTGATGCTATTGAGGTTTCAATATAGAATTTGTTTTAGGTAAAAGAAATATTATGAGGGAGAATGCAGAGAACGTAAACTCAACTGTGAAATCACCATGTTGACTATGCCAAGACTCTCAAAATGCTCTCCCTTTCCTTCATGAAGGAAAGTTTATAGAGAGTCATGGTAGACAGAATGGTGGAGACTTTTCTTTTTAAGATAAAACCAGGGTTTAATTTGGGAGAGAGGAAACCAGATTTCAAAAGACAGACCCTGTTGGAAAGTCACCAATTGGCCACAGACAAAAACGTCTGTGAGGGATTGATTTTCTCACTCCAGCTGGGACTTTTGTTGTTTTATTTTACATTTTCTAAGTGCACTTCTCCTGAGATAAAATCCCAAATTCTACTCCTGGACAATCGGAAAAAGAGATTTCTTTGATCTTCAGAGGTGTTTTAACTTTCAAGAAGAAAAAAAGATGGGAAAATTTCAAAATATTTAAATCTCATACGTATGTAGCAAATCCCTTTTAAACATTATCCAAGAAACAGCAGCTAACGAAAAATGTCTTACAAGAGAAAATTTATTAGAAATAAAATAAAAAATACTGACATATAAGACTTTGAATATATTATATGGAAAACTTTTTTAAAAGGAACGTCTTAAGCCGGGTTTATTCTCTATATGAGTGTGGAATCAATCACTGGGCATATTACTGATTGCCATCATTCTTTTTTGCCTTAACTCACAAACAGTCAAAACACCCTTCATTTGTCAAAGTTTTAAAAACATATTTATCTTCTGAAAGGAAAGCCCACACACAAAAGTACAAAGGTCTGTGCATTATCAAAAGAACAGTGGCATCTTTATTGCCATGGTCTTGATGTTTAATAACTTACATCCAATCTGCACCCTCAGATCCTCTTGCATTAAAAAAATTCCAAGAAACCTCATCGTAAAGACTACTACTTCATGGTTCCCTCTATAAAATAGAGCAGCACTTTGTAGTATTATAGTACTTTTCATGCAAGAATAGAAAAACTCTTTTATGATTCCTTTGTTTTCCTCCAGATACCCATGGAGGAAGGTCAACTGTATATTCATTTTATTGCAACTCTGGTCCAGGAAAACATAAAACCAACAGAAAAGAATGAAACTGTGAGATCCTGGAGTTTAGGTCCTATTTTTTTTTTTTTTTTTTTGAGACGGAGTCTTGCTCTGCTGCCCAGGCTGGAGTGCAGTGGCCGGCTCTCAGCTCACTGCAAGCTCCGCCTCCCGGGTTCACGCCATTCTCCTGTCTCAGCCTCCCAAGTAGCTGGGACTACAGGCGCCCGCCTCGTCGCCTGGCTAGTTTTTTGTATTTTTTAGTAGAGACGGGGTTTCACCGTGTTAGCCAGGATGGTCTCGATCTCCTGACCTCATGATCCGCCCGTCTCGGCCTCCCAAAGTGCTGGGATTACAGGCTTGAGCCACCGCGCCCGGCGGTCCTACTTTCTTGAGTTACTAAAACTTTTTTGTTAAATGCTCGTTGAATCAACAGACAATGGATAAAGAAAATGTGATATATGTACACAATAGAATACTATTTGGTCATAAAAAGGATGAAATACTGTTATTAACAGCAACATGGATGGAACTGGAGGTTCCATTATGTTAAGTGAAATAAGCCAGGCACAGAAAGACAAATATTACATGTTCTCACTTGTATGTGGTAACTAAAACAGTTGATCTCACGGAGATAGAGAATAGGATGACACATAACCAGAGACTGGAAAGAGAGGGTGAGTGGAAGCCGAGGAATGAAGAGAGGTTGGTTAATGAGTAACCATACTTAGTAAGAACTTTTTGTATATTTCAAAGAAACTAAAAGAGAGGACTTGAAACAATACCAACACATAAAAATGGTAAATACTCAAGTTGATGGATACCCCAAATACCCTGGCTCAATCATTATACATTCCATGCATGTAACAAACACTCACATGTGCCCCATAAATATGTAAAATATTAGGCATCAATTTTAAAAGTTCTCTTAAAGAAAGTAAATCTAAGCAAGCAACTTAAAAAAATGCTGATTGAAAATTTAAAATGTCACCTCCATTTTGACATTACTATTGGTGAAATATTTGTTATCTCCTTCATCGCCATCCCATCTCCAGCGAAAGCACACTTCACACCCCTCACTCCTACCAAGACACTGAATTTATAAAATATGGAACTCTGAAAGTCAGAAGAAAGGAACACTTAGACACTGCTGGTGGGAATGTAAATTAGTTCAGTCACTGTGGAAAGCAGTTTGGAGATTTCTCAACGAACTTAAAACAGAACTACCATTTGACCCAACAATCCCATTACTGGATATATACCCAAAGAAATATAAATCATTCTCTCATAAAGACAAATGCACATGTATGTTTGTGACAGCACTATTTACAATAGCAAAGACATGGAATCAACCTAGATGCCCACCAAAGGTGTATTTGATAAAGAAATTGTGGTACATATATACCATGGACTACTATGCAGGCATAAAAAAGAATGAAATCATGTCCTTTGCAACAACATGGATACAGCTGAAGGCTATTATCCTAAGTGAACTAATGCAGAAACAGAAAACCAAATATTACATGTTCTCACTTATAAGTGGGAGCTAAACACTGATTACACATGGACACAAAGATGGCAACAATAGACATTGGGGCCTGTTTGAGGGTGAAGGGTAGGAGGAGGACGAGGATAAAAAAACTACCTATCAGGCAGTATGCTTACTACCTGGGCGACAAAACAAGTTGTACACCAAACCCTAGTGACACGCAATTTACCCATGTAACAAAACTGCACATGTACCCCTGAACCTAAAACAAAAGTTTGAAGGAAAAAATAAAATAAAATTTGGAACTCTGGATGTAAAGCATGAGTGGCTTAGTGCAACCTGAAAGGCATCAAGCAGCCTAACTGCCCAGGGCCACACACAAATGGGTTCTCCAAGTGGGATCAAGGACAAGATGTTTGGTCAGGCATGGTGGTTCACACCTGTAATCCCAGCACTTTGGGAGGCCGAGGCAGGCGGATCACCCAAGGTCAGGAGTTCGAGACCAACCTGGTCAACATGGTGAAACCCTGTCTCTACTAAAAATACAAAAATTAGCCAGGCGTGGTGGTGCATGCCTATAATCTCAGCTACTCGGGAGGCTTGGGCAAGAGAATTGCTTGAATCTGGGAGGCAGAAGTTGCAGTAAGCCAAGATTGTGCCACTGCACTCCAGCCTGGGCAAGAGAGTAAGACTCCATCTCAAAAAAAAAAAAAAGGACAAGATGTTACTCCAACCAAATACCCTGATAGGTGTTTTTTTCTTAATATATGGAGCATTCTTGAAAATAAATTTTAAAAAGAGAAGAGGAGAAGACAGGAGAGAAAGGGGAGGGAGGGGAGAGAGGAGAGATAAAGGAAAACTTTCCCCAGATATTATCACATGTTTAGCAACCAATTAGCAGATGGAACAACACCACATTTTCGTCATGGCTAATTCTTAAAATATCAGGCTCAACTACCCTGTGATTTAGAGCAAAATTCTTATGCCTAGAAACTAATCCTTTTGTACTTTAACTTCTCTTTTTGTAAGCTTGCCAAGAATTATTCCATAATTTGCCAAGCAAGATAATTCTATAGCCCATCTACAAGAGACTAAAAAGATGAAAAGAGAAACAAACTATATGTTTCTATAAAGAAATATACATCTTATACTTTTATTTTCTGGGTACAATTTACGAACTGCTGGTATTTCTGAGGATGAGCCATTTTGTGTTTGCAATATAAATGTTCATTGATCCTGGTGGGTATTTTTGAAGATCATGTTAGTAAAATACACACACACACAAAATCCTTGAGTTACATTTATTTTTCAGAAAACAAACCCATATATCTCCACTTCATCCTTACTGACCTTTCTTCCATCTGCTTCAAAACAGGTCAGGAGGGGACACCCAGCCCAATCACAAACAGGATGTTTAAAACAGGGGTTGAAAAACAGAGTCACATCTGAGTCCAGGGATTCCTCGGGCATGATAGGGCAAGTCACTGCATTTCTTTGGCCTCAATTTCTTCCTCTAAAAAATGGAGACTAAAAACCCCACATGGTTTCCTTGATTTGAAGTAAGAATAACTTAAACTTAATAAATTGTAAAAGATTGGGGGACAGAGGACATAGAATGAAAAAATTGCAATGTGGACCATAAGCATGCTGTCAGGAGGAAGCTAGTGGTCTTCATGTCACATTTTGAGAAACATTGTCAACAGTGACTATTTTTCAGCTTATTCAACCTCTTTATATTTGTTTTTATCATTGCTTCCTTAAAACAAAGTTTGTCAGTAAAATGTCCCATACATGCAAAAGCAAGAAAATGTTCCTACCCACCTTCTAAACATGTCAAATAAACATTTTGGATTTTCTCTGCCATGGGGCTATTTCACCCTCATATTTGGCAGATATGAGCACCAATGATGTGCCAGGCTATGTGCTAGGCGATGGAGATAAAGGTGAAAAAGCAGACTCGGGGAGCAACAGTCTAATGGGAAAAGATAAGCAAGTAAATGGGTAATTAAAACACAATGGGATAAATATAATGTATTTAAATATTCAATTTCCATATACTAGCTGTTTAGCAGAGCCAAAAGTAGAGTTAAGCCAGGGTTCCATCTGTTTTGAGATGGTAGAAAATTAAGACGATGTCGCTATCCCTGCTGAGACCATGACTCCTTTTCCTAGTGGGAGCCAAGAATATATAATCCACTCAGTGTCTGATTTCTCAGTTTAGGAATTCCAATCAAAAAAGCCATGGCACAGGGCAATTGCCATGTGACCAAGTAAAAGCCTGAAAGAATATCTGAGTGTCGCCTGCCCTGGGTGTCCGGGCACAGGCATCCTCTTCTCTGTGTAGCTCCTATTCTCATGCAACATGACTTTCCTACACTTGTTCTTAGAGCCTGATACCTACCAAGGATAAGGTATTCTGTAAAGTAAATTAAGGAGATAGAAACTCTTTTAATATAACAACAATGGAGAGTGCTAGCAGAAAACCAATATTTGCAATCCAATTACTTAAATCTTCTACTCTAAGATTATCTTCAAAGAAAATGTTTTCTATCCCTTCTCCGCATTTAGGACCCAAAGCTCCTACCTTACTCCAACTCCCACCCCTAGCAAAACATAGGATGACAGACAACCCTCCCCTAAGGCTAGATACAAAATTAGACAGGAAGGGGGTGAGAGAAAAGGAAGAATAAAGTAGAAGAGCAGAGCGCTGAAGATCTGTAAGGCAAAGGGGTGAGAGTCCAAAAGTCTTCATTTTCCTTGAGATTGATCACATGATGTTTCCCAAGTATAATATTTAACACTAAAACCACAGAGGCATGGGCAGAGGTCAGAGACAAATTGGATTTTCCAATTTCCATAACCGTGAAGACTTGGAAGGAGATAGAATATAGCACTGGGATTAGGCATTTGAAATAGTGGATTAAAAGTGTTTCTAGATTATATGTGTGTGCTTGACTAGCTATTATGGAGTCTTTATTATTGACTATTGTACCTCTCCCTTCCAGAATAAGGAGCATTCATTGATATTTTAGCACAGAAATCAAATAGTCTTTGGCCTCTTCTTCAATCCAAGGGAATTTTGAAATAACATACTTCCTCTGAATGTGCTATTCCAGCATCCACCACAAGATCTGTTGAGGATACATTCAAACTGATATTTTCCAAATAAGAAAATCCTGAGCTTAGTTCAAGAAATATGAAGACTTTATCAAACAGAGCTCCCAGAGGTGTCTGGAGTAAATCCATCTTTGAAAGAGGGCCATTAGGGCTTTGTTTAGCATGATCACTGAGCTGCTTGCAAGCTGACCTATTATATCAATCCCTAGTATCCAGGTTGCCACCTTAGGAAACTATATTGCCTTGGTTTCACTCTCAAATTCTAATCAAGGACTCTCCTTGGGGAAGCTCTGAAAATGTCTATGCCCATGACAAATATCTATGGAAATCATGACTAAGGCAGGTCAAGTCTAGGTTTGTCCGACTCCTGCCTCCATATTCCTTACAAATATAAACAGGAAGCTAATATCTTCCCTGATCCTCACTGAGGGGTTTGAGTAAGAACCTCCAGTCTCCCTCCCTTCCCAACTCAGTCCTTTCTTTTCTTTGTATCTGAATAGAGGTAAAGACCCAGAGATAATTCCATCCTTCTCCATTTAGTATGGAAACCACCTCTCTCCTTGCCCTATTTCCTTCCACTTTTGTCTTCTCCATTTTTCCTCTTTCTCCCCCAGGCATACAAATTCCATGCCAGATACATAATATGCTCAATCATTAGCACTGAGGGATGACTCTGGTAGTTGATGTCCATGCCTCCCTTAGACAAGAAAGCGCTACATTCTCCACCTTACCCAAACACCAGGTACTCGTCAACAGTAGGGCAAGAACAAAATATAAGGATATAAAAGGTGCTCTGGAGTAGAGGGAAAAAAATGGTTAAAGCCGGAATTCTTTGGGTTTCAAGTAACAAAAACAACCCAATCCCACCTGATATAAGCAAACCAGGGGGAAAAAAGGTATTTTATGGGCTCATAAAACTGAAAAGTCTAGGCTGAGTGTGGTGGCTCACACCTGTAACCTCAGCACTTTGGGAGGCCAAGGCAGGTGGATCACGAGGTCAGGAGTTCAAGATAAGCCTGGTCAAGATGTGAAACCCTGTCTCTACTAAAAATACAAAAATTAGCCAGGCACAGTGGCAGGCGCCTGTAATCCCCGCTACTCGGGAAGCTGAGGCAGGAGAATCGCTTGAACCTGGGCGGCAGAGGTTGCAGTGAGCAGAGATCGTGCCACTGCACTCCAGCCTGGGCAACAGAGTGATACTCCATCTGAAAAACAAACAAACAAACAAAACTGAAAAGTCCATGTTCGATCTTGCCTATTGAAGGAGCTTGGATCGGTCACAATGTCTCCGGGCTCCTCCTTCTAGCAGTTCTTCCTCTAGATAAGCTCCAATTCATGACTTCATAAAAGTATTTCTAAAAAATTCAGGCTCATATCTTCGGAAACCTCAGTCCAACAACAACAACAACAACAAAATCTGCTTCCCAATACCTCAAACAACAATGCCAAAATTGAATTTTTTTTAGCTCTCATTGGCCCACTGTCATTCACATGTCCATGGCTGAACAATGGCTGTGGCCAAGAGAGTGGACTGCACAGATTGGCTCAACCTAACCTAGTTACATGCTCCACTCCCTCAGGCCCAGGGATGAAATCAGCCTCACAGGAAGCACATGGACTGAGAATAGGAAAAGGGCACCATTGAAGTAAAACTGTGTCCCCAAGAAGGTTGTGCAAGTGCTGAATGGCAAAGTTAGTAAACATTCATTACACTTCCCCAACTCTGCAGGGATGATCAAGAAATGCTTCAGAGAGGAGAAGAGATTTTAGAATGAAATTGGGAAGGATGAGTAGGAGTTTGACAGGCCAAAGAAGCCTGCAGTGACAGTAAACAGGCCATTCAAAGCTGAGAGAACACCATGCAAAAATGCAGTGGACGGAAAAAAAGTCATGATTTTTTTTTTCAAGGAAATGCAAGTAACCTGTCTGTAGATGTGCCTGTGGGAAGTTGCAATAATTGAGGACATACAAGTAGGCTTATTGTGTTAGACTTTATATGCTATACACAGGGATGTAGAATATTTTTTTTTTTTTTTTTTTTTTTTTTTTTTTTTTTTTTTGTTTTGTTTTTTTTTGGAGAGGGCGGCAAGTCTTGCTGCTGTCGCGCCGGAAAACTGGAGTGCAGTGGGGACAGACTCAGCTCACTGCAAGCTCGCGGGCCTTCCCGCGGGTTCAGCGCGCATTCTCCTGCCTCAGGCCTCCTCGGCCGAGTAGGGAAGCTGGGACTAAAGGGCGCACCGCCACCTCCGCCGGACTAGTCTTCTTTTGTATTTTTTTAGTAAAAAGAGACCGGGGTTTGGCAGCCGTGTGTAGCCTGGCATGGTCTCCAGATGCTCCTGAGCCGTCGTGATGACGCGGGGCGCCGTGACTCCGGCTCCCCAAAGTGCTGGGATTACAGGCTTGAGCCACCGCGCCCGGCCAGGGATGTAGAATTTTATCCTGCATGGAGAGATGAGGAACACTGAGATAGATACAGTGAGCAAGCATTTGATCTCTTGAGCAGCATGGAAGATGTGTTGGATTGGAGACACAAGGGCTATGGGAATGGAGTGGAATCTCAGTCAAAAATGTATTACATAACCTGAACCATGGGAACTGGCCATGGGGATTAAGAGGTGAGGCTAAACTTAAGAAATATCTAGGAAGTAGAACTGATGGGCCTGATGGCTGACTGAACTGGAGGAGAGGGGCAGGATGCAAGAGAAAGAGAAGATTTCTTGCTCAGGTTTCTGAATTAGAGGACTGTATAAAATGGAATGCAGGCTTATTTAAATACCAAATTCATAAAAACTGGCCATTCCATCACCATTAAGTCTTGAGTCTAAATTTCCAACTCAGAATTTTAATGAAAACACATGCCAGCAATCTTAGTTATCCTTCAGTATTTATAAGTCTTGTGTGACTAACCATTTCATTCACAAAGTCATTTTGCAGCCCCCACTGAAACTCTTCCCCTGACCACACACACACCCACATTGTATCTGTTCTGCATGGGTTATTTATGATGCAGCTGTTTTTGCAGTTGGGATCAGCATGCTGTTCTATCATAACACAAAACAAACAATTCCTTCCCACCGTCTTTGCTCCTTTTGATTTCCAGCTCAGTAAAGTTGCCTATTGAAAGAAAGGCCATATCATCCATTCTAGTCCATAAATAACATAGCTAAGGTCATTCTTGAAGCAATGAAACTCTCAAGGTGACCTTTTTTCCTCTAAAAAGTGAATGTTTAGTCATGACAGAGTCCATCAGAAAGCACCCTGGTATCTATTTATGTGTTGTTGTGTTTATGGATGATATCCTTGAAGGATATCCTCTTTAAGCTTTGCAGCTGTTTATAATGGGTCCCTGCCCAAGTGTGGATTTATTTTACAAACACATTTATCATCTATCAAACATATTGGCTGGCAAATGTTTTGTATATTCCATGACTTGTAACACTCTTGTTCCTAACTATTCTGAAACTACTGAAACACACTCACATTGTTCTTGTCCTCTCTTCTAGAAAGAACTGAAAGACTGACTTTGTCTGGGAGGTAATAGGATTAAATCGCATTTATGCTGAATCCACAGTGTGTAGGGAGCATGAAGCTGTTTTCCAGATGAATCAGCTGATTCTTTCTGTTTTACAAGTTATCAGAGGCATTAATGAAAATGCAAGAAAAGCTAACCAACACTTTATGGCAAATAAAGAAAAACAAAGGAAAAAATGAGACTACATGACAGATATATCACCTTCAGGAGATAGTACTCAGCTTACTCATTCAAGAATCTAAATTAGGAGCTGTGTTTGCAGAGACATGGGCACATGCATTCCCAGAGTTCTAAGTCAAGGAGAAGGTTTGCCAGGGTGCTACATGAATCCCTGTCTTCAAGTCATTCCCACCAGGAGAGGCCAGGGAATGACACCTAGGATGCCAGACTGTTGCTGGCAGCATCTTCCCAAACCAAAGGATCCTGGTAAAACCAGATCCAGTCCCAGATTGGACAGAACTTACTTTGGCTCAGAACATCATGTCCAGAGCGAAACTGGAACCAACCTGGACCGCAAGCAAGCGGGAAATGCTGCTCGGCTAACACTGCTGGCGTTAATCCTCACCTAACAACTCATTCCAGCTGGACAGGAAATCGTGCGCTAGAACTTTGCTTTCACTTTTGACATTTTCTCCTCTGGAAGCATAAGAAGCTCTCCATTTTTCCAAAACAGATGAAAAGGATTCAAGCTTCCCATTTAAATTTCTTTTTAATTTCATTGGTCTTTCTACCCCATTTCCTGCTTCATTATATTTATCACTCCTTCCCTCATTTTTCCATTTCCTTTATCACACTCCTCTATTCTTTTGCCTCTTTCAGTTTATACATTTTTCCCTCATCTCTACTTATTCTCTTCTCCTAAGACCTACTTTCATTTGAGGCATTAATGTTTTTACTCCCAGAAAATTATGTCAGCCTAAAAGGTTACAACATTCTGATAGAGAAAATACCCCTCCACTAGGAAAGCAAGACTGAGAAAGCCATCAGATAAAATTCCTTAATGTCTGACCCATATCGTGTCACAAAATTGTGCTGATATAAACTACATAGTTTAGCACAATTAATATCAGAGTCACTCTTTCAGGTTCATATTTCTTTAACACTTTAGTCAGCAAAGTTTTGAGGACTCTCTTGTTCTAAGAGCAGAAGGTGTTAATGCATGGCAGGGCTCCATTAAGCTGCCTCCATGCAACTGAGACATATCGCCAGTCTTCTCTGTCACCCAGGCTGAAGTGCAGTGGTGTGACTGTAGGTCACTGCAGCCTTGAACTCCTGGGCTCAGGTGATCCTCCTGCCTCAGCCTCTCTAGTGGCTAGGACTACAGGCATGTGCCATATAATAATACTTATTATTATTTTTGTAGAAACAGGGTCTCATTATGTTACCCAGGCTGGTCTCAAACTCCTGGCTTCAAGTGATCCTCCTGCTTTGGTCACCCAAAGTGCTGGGTTTACAGGCATGAGCCAGTGTTGCCAGACTCACTAAGCCTGAAACCCTCTGCCAAGCCTGAAAATCCCCACCTTAAGGGTCAATCATCAATAAAATAACAAACCAGGAATGTTTTTCCAGAGCCCAGTGGCAACTGATCTGTGTTTTCTCTAAACCACAAGTAACTAGTTATTTAGTCAAGTTCTTAGATAGTTGATATTTGGGGCATAGAAAAGATGAGGTGCAAGATAGGTATTATTCAAATGCTAGAGGGAGAGGTGGGAGGATGTTGGACACAGCTCATTGGGTTGCGAGTGACAGAAATGCAATTTGAACTAGCAGAATTGAAGGAGAAATTTATTAGTTCACAGAAACCTAGGAAGGGTTGAAGGATCAAAGTGAGAGAAAGGCAAGCATCCAGCTTTCCTTAAGGGCACTTGAAACCAGAAGCACACATCATGGTTTCATCTCTCATTCCTGCTTCTCTCAACATAGCAGCACCACTGCAGATAAGTTTCCTCCCCATGGCAGGAAATGAAGACTGCAAGAGCCCCCCTGAGCTTTACAACCACTGGCACTTCCAGAAAGGGACTGACTCTCTTCTTTACTCTAGTTTGCAAAATTTTCAAGGCAGGACTCTGATTGCCCCAGACTTAATGCCAACTCTAGGCTAATCAGCTGTGGCCATGGAGGTCACTGTCCATGTACATAAAAGATCATGGCAGCTTTCACTGGAACCGCATTGTAAGAGTAAAGGTAGGAGAAGCTCTCAAAAAATGTAGTGGGGTAGTGTGGGTTGGGGTGCTAGTCTCAGACAAGAGGCTATACTGAACAACCCAAATGCTGAGTGCCCACTGTACAGAGACCTTGAATAATGGGGACAGCAACAGAACAGACACTGACCACAGAGACCAGGCCAGGGAAGGTCTTGGGGGACTGATAACCCATGTCAGAGGTGAGGACGCAGAGAGAGCAAGCTGTGACTTTATTGCAATTCTACGTAGCACTATTCCTATCCTTGGCTTCCCGGCCCCAAAGGTTACTAGATCTGACAACAGTAGACATACAGAGTCCTGGACTTGCCAAGTCACAAAGTTCAAAAATTTAAGTAAAATCACTTTTCCTAAGTGTCTTAGGTATTCTCAACCAAGCAAGATTTAAAAATATTATACCACGGTAGACTCAGATTCATGCAGTGACCCCTTACGGAGCAGCACTTCCGTCTCTAAGAGGACACCAAAATACTGGGGCTATTGGACCAATGTCTTTCTTAAAAGGGGAGCTAAACCACAGACATGTCAGAAACTTTAAAAACACTGCTCACCTTCTAACCACCTTGTTTTTACGGAAATTAAAACTGAAGTCACGTCCATAATTCTAGGGAATGTTTTTGGTAGCGTAATAGTTGCAAGAGAGGAGGCACTATTGGGAGGATGAAATAGAGAATACATGTAAAAGAACTTTTCACAAATATGAGAATTTCTATATTGCATTTTGTTAAGCATTTGGGTCTACTCTCCCAGACTACGGTCTTTAAAAGTGCTGTCTACCTGCCTTGCAGGAGTTAATGCTGAAGATGACATTAAGTTCCCCTCTGTGGCAGGGTGGGTAAGACTTTTGTCAGGTTTATTTCTATGAGGAATTATGCTTGAGGTTATCACACAGTCAAATAAACCTTTTTTCATATGGTATACATGGAAAGGGGTCCAGGGGACTAGAGGGGCCCTGTTTTTTATTGAACAAAGTGATTTTGTTCTGAGGTTAAGTTCGTATGACCCACAGTACAGGCTGGTATGCAAAGAGTCATGCATTCATTTAAACAATAATAAATTGTGGTTCAGAATGTGGGGGGAAAGCTGTTCCCTCGTGGACATTAAAAACCATACAATTTCACTGCTGTGATTTCAAAATAAACCTTGCGCTTGTTAAGTTTTGGATTTGCAGCAAATACTAGGAACTTTTAAAAATGGATATTTAATCCAGGACAGTAAGTTATGATGCTTATAAAACAACTCTTATAACTCCAAATGGTTAGGTAAATAAGTAGAACATAAATCATTATAAATAGCCAATAAAATTCAGAACTTAACAGTCAAATAATAAGTTTTTAGGTCATAAAATCTGGCAAACGTAATATGGTGACCTGAGTCTATGTTATTCAGGACTCAGGGCCCTTTTGGTGGGATAAATTAGGAAAGAGCTCATCCCTGCAAATCCATGGAACCCATGGAGACAGGTGTGGTTTGCAAGAGGTAAGGAACTCAACTGTACATGGAAGCTATTCGGTAGTTATTTGAATTAATTACTTAATTGCTATAGAGTAGCTAAGTTGATAGAACAGCACTAACTTCTACCAGTGAGAAGGGGAGACTCAGTACCATTCATTCCTAGGTGGCAGTTTACCATGGGCTCTGGGGATGGCAAGCAGAATACACCATGGCCCTCACTTTCCAGGAGCCACCATAATAGGTAGAGTGTCCTCAGTCATTGTCTTTCTATTGCTTTTCTCCACCACAACAGGTAAAGGAGCCTTTGAGGTTATGACCAATCTGATGTCCAAGTGGGCTCTACTCACTGAACTCCCTTATCCCCATGCACCCCAAGATCTCTCCCTCAAGGCTTTTGTGATGTCTGATGGTTCCATCAGTGGAGTCACCCTCCAGTGAAGGTCTGGATATCCAGGCAAGGGCCCCTCACAGGGCTGTGACTATCATCCTGCTTCTCCTAGAATATCCCTTTAAACCCTCTGACTAAATGATGATAGCAACAACAACCCACTTGCAATAAAAATGTAATTCCTTACGTTTATCTGAGCTTTCCATTCAGTGTTAGAGCGACGGACTGAGGGAGAAGCTAAAACCCAAATCATTTTCTCGTTTCCAAATCCAGTGCGATAAACTTTTATATCTATTTCATAATATAAGCCACATGTGTACTTTTTTTTCTAACAACGGCCACACATTGATCATCAGACACAACCTGACAGTTCACTATGCCCAGGAATGTTCTTTGAGTCCCTAGGGCCTTTGTTCCCTGGAAGCCTCTTGATCCCCAGTCACAATTCACTTCATGATCCAGTTAACCACCACCTTCTCTCTGAAGCCTTCTGTACCTCCCACAGGCCTGGCCACGGCTCCTCCCCTTGTCCGTGCCTCTCTCACAGCCCTTGAGCACATTCTGTCATGTTTATGGTAAGCTGGGCTGTCTGTCTCCCCAGTTAGATTCTGAGACCCAGAGGGAAGGCGGTTTTGTCTTAGTCATCTTTGTATCAGCTCAGCACAGTAGACACTCAGATGTCTGTCAATTAAACTAATTCCAAACTAAGCATCTTTAAATCCAATTTTTCCATAATTCAATTTGTGTGTGGAGACATGGTCCAATTGGAAAATGTAAAATGAATCTTTGTAAACATTTTAAAAAGGAAAAAAAGGAAATGTAGCAGTTCTTCTTAACAAAGAGGTAGCAAGGTTGGAGCTGGTGGAGATCCAGCCAATCTGTTTTCTGTTTTCAGTGCCACCCCCTACCTTTGCCTTCAGAGATAACTGGCGATTCCAATTCTGTGGGCTTTCTAGGACTCTGCAGCATACTTTGGGGTGCTTCTTGGTGGCTTCTCCTGCCACCCACATCAGAGTCTTTGTTTTATACTCTGTTAAATCAGTTCCCACTCATCCATCTGCTTCTGTCATCCAAATGTTATGGACATCTCTCACCTGTGAAGTTGCCTCACCCATAATCTTTGTTCTTTGGGTTTAGCTCTTTTTTAATTCTTAATATCCCTCTCATTTTAGTGACATTTCCAAAGGAATAAAATATAAATACATGTATACATTTCACCCATGTTTTATCCAATTTCTCTGAACTAATTGTCAAGTGATGTGTTAATAAGTGTAAAATTATCATGTAAAGTTTTAAGTCAACATAAATAAAATACATAACATCAACACAAATGATTTAAGGAAAATATTCTAATAAAATTTTTTATAATTTTCTAGGCCGGGTGCAGTGGCTTACCCCTATAATCTTAGCACTTTGGGAGACTGAGGTGGGCAGACTGCTTGAGCCCAGGAGTTTGAGACCAGCCTGGGCAACATGGTGAAACCCCATCTCTTCCAAAATAAATAAATAAATAAATGCAAAAAATTAGCCAGGCATAATGGTGTAGGCCTGTAGCCCCAGCTACTCAGGAGGCTGAGCTGGGAAGATCCCTTGAGCCTGGGAGATCGAACGAAGCTGCAGTGAGCCATAAATGCACCACTGCACTCCAACCTGGGTGACAGTGCAAGACCCCATGTCAAAAAACATTTTAAGTAATTTTGATACCAGAAAAGTATTACACAGAAAAAAAAATAAAATCCTCGTTTAAATTCATAGGGAGGCTGGGCACAGTGGCGCGTGCCTATAATCCCACCACTTTGGGAGGCTGAGGCAAGTGGATTACTTGAGGTCAGGAGTTCGAGACCAGCCTGGCCAACATGGTGAAACCCCATCTATACCATATCAGGAGTTCAAGACCAGCCTGGCCAACATGGTGAAACCCCATCTCTACCAAAAAATACAAAAATTAGCCAGGCATGGTGGCATGTGCCTATAGTCCCAGCTACTCAGGAGGCTGAGGTGGGAGAAACGGTTGAATCCGGGAGGTGGAGGTTACAGTGAGCCACAATCATGCCACTGCACTCCAGCCTGGGTGACGGAGCGAGACTTCATCTTAATAAATAAATAAATAAATAGGAAAGGCTGGTGAAAAATTGATAAAAAGATCATCTTATTCTGCAATTTAGTCCTGAATTTACTCTCACTCCATCTTTGTGAATGCAGTGCTATGTGAAGAATGCATTTCCGAACAAGTAGGTTACTGAACATATATAGTTTGAATACAACTTTGCCTTGTAAAAAAGAGATAGGCCACCCTGAACAGAATAACATCCTCCACTCACCTTAAACAAAAATTGTAAACGAAACAGAGAATCACTCTGATAAACAGAATATAACATCTATAAAGGGGGGCCCATCAACTCAATACCAAAGAAAAACTGAGTTATGGGAAGAGAGAGACAAGACACTGGAGACTCCAGAGCTAGCCCTTCCTGCCACCAACTATCTGTGTCCATGTCAGCATTGTCCCTTAACTGCTCTGTGCAGCAGTTTGTTCTTAGAAATGAAGGGGTTGGCCTTTCTTGTCTGCTTGGATTTTCAAGCAGCCTGTCCCTCCCACACTGTAAGCACATACATCCCCACTCTTGGGTGCAATGGTCCAGGGCTCTCCTTCATTTCTTCTAGCTCCTACTTGATTCCTTTCTCTTAGAGCCATCTCCAGACCCCCTGCTGCCTACATTGGTGATTGACTTCGCTGTTTTGTCTCTTGACTCTCCAAAAAGGATGATGAAATTGGCTTACCCTCAAATAACCACTCTCTAGCTTGGGTCTTGGTCTGCTAGACTAACATCCCAGTTGTGTCCACACCATTCACTTGAAAGTTGGGGAAGGAAGATTCAGACAATCATTTCTATGTTTTCTTTCAGTTCCAGAATCCTAAGATTCCATCAGCATAACAAAAGCCTGAACAAATAAAGTCTTCTTTGGTCAAAATAAATCACTGCTGTGTTTAATCCCCATGAAGAATGGCAGGTCCATCTTCAGCAAGAAGTCAAGGGATTTTTGGCCTTAAGTACAGAAGGAAATCTGTCCTATTTTAGAAGCACATCTCTTTCTTTGTTACTATTTTCCTTGGTTCAAACGAGACAGTGTTACTACCTATAAACTGTATAGTTATTCAATCTCAAGTACTTCTGTAGTGGAAGGAAACTGATGCAGAATGGAAAAATAACCTGGAAGGATCTCCATGCCAGACTCAAAGCTGTCATTGTCACATGTTTCTTGGATTGGGGCCACACTTACCAAGCTTCCTTTCTTCTAAACGTTTATTTTTTTTTTTTTTATTTTGTATTTTGTTTTTTTTGAGACGGAGTGTCTTGCTCTGTCGCCAGGCTGGAATGCAAGTGGGCGATACTCGCGCTCTCGCAAGCCCCGGCCTCCCGGGTTTATGCCATTCTCTTCCTCAGCCTCCCGAGTAGCTGGGACTACAGACGCCCGCCACATCGCCCGGCCTAATTTTTTGTATATTTAGTAGAGACGGGGTTTCACCGTGTTGGCCAGGATGGTCTCGATCTCCTGACCTCGTGATCCGCCCGTCTCGGCCTCCCAAAGTGCTGGGATTACAGGCTTGAGCCACCGCGCCCGGCCTCTAAACATTTATTGAAACAGAGCTTTGGACAGGAGTCAATCCGACTAATATCATTTTCCTGTTAAATCCCAATTGCTTCTGTTGCTGAGAGCTCTTAACAATAAAAATGAGGAAGTTGTGTCTGTAGCAAAAGGCAGACCTCTAGGGTTGGATTTCACCTTGCCCCACTTGGCCCCCTCTTAATAAGGAGGGGCAGCCATGCCAGTGCTTATTTGATGAGGAATGATTCACAAACTTGGAAGAAATCAGGGCATTTAAGAGGGTTTTATTATAAAGCTCCAAAAGAGAAGAAAATTAACATTTATTGAGCATCTACTAAGTGCAGGCACTATTACAGGCACCTTGTAAAATTATCTCTTATAATTCTCATGAGAATCTTATGAGATAGGTGATACTATCCCCATTTTATGGACAAAAGAACCCAGCTCAGAGAGGTATATAACAAGTTCACATAGCAAGTAAGTGGTGAGGAGCTGGGATATTATTCCAGACCTGTAATTTGGATTTTATTTCTTTGTGGTATGTACCACAGACCTTCAACTTTACTTCAACAAAGGACAGTCTGCATATGGAATAAGAAATCATAGAAGCATATAATTTTAGACCTTGAAGAAACATTAGAGGTCACAGTGCAATTTCCCTCATATTATAGATAAGGAAACAGACCCATAGATGCTAAATGATTTGCCCAAATTACATGGCTCTAGCTGTGCAAATTGTGAAAATCTTTCCTGATTGAAGTATTAGGGATTAAGACGCAGGCCTTTTCTGGTTAATTAGAGAACAGGTGTCTTCAATCAGCACAAACTGTCTCATTTCTTTCAAATAATTGAAGCTGTAAAATTTCCAGGTGAGAATTTCTGAGACAACCAAAAGATACAAACTACTATGAACTTTAAGAAAACTTTCCTATCAAATCAAAGCCCTCCAAAGCATAGCTGTTTTTTAACCAGTATCAAAACGTGGCTGAATCAGTCCCTCTGCAACTAGAAGCAGCAATGTAGTCTGTTTTTCAAAGCTAGGAATGCTCTCAACACCAGGTCAATAGATTAGCAGAAATGGTGGGCAACAAGGTAGGAAGGAGAAAGGGAGGAGAAGAAATAGAAAACATGCATCCACTTTCAGGCCAAGAACAAACAAAATTAATTCCACATACTTCTCCATGGGCACAGGAATGATTTTCCATACAAGCTCACATATACGTATTTGCATTTCTTGACCATGGGTCCGAGACTCGAGCAGATTGTCTGCCTAGAGAGAATTCGGTCTTAATAATCAAGCTGCTAGCCAGTCTCAGTTATATTTTACAGGTAAAAGCAGACGCTTAATAGACTTCTCTTCTCAAAAGGCAAATGCTCTAGTGTAGCCAAAGATCATCTACAATTTTTGAAAAGCTTAAAGACATTTACATATTGGCTTTTATGGGCTTAAACTCCAAAGTCTAGAGAGTTATATAAATAACAATACTCAGGAAAAGAAATTTATCTATTTAATTTGGGCTCATGCAAAGCTTGGATACAAATAGTGCCTGGAAGAGAAATAAACATGATTCCTAAGAGTTTTCTCATGTGGCTAATCCCTCCAGGCAGTGAAGGACTGGATTCTCCACAGATGTTTTCACCAGCTTTTTCTCTTGGAGCATCCAAATAGGTGTAACTATTAACAAGCATCTGAATGAGTAGTCTGCCTGCTAACCCCAGAGGACTATGGACAAAAGCTAGAGTGGAAAGATGATGAAGCAACTTAAAACCTCTCAAGGAACATAATTTGATGCACTTGATTCATATACAGTCAACTCATTGGAAAACAACTTTTTAAATAAATTAACTGAAGATTAACAGATGAAGTCATCCATGCTTGTTTGGAATGCTTCAAATTAGTAATGTTATCTCTCTTGGGTTTAAGTTGATCTACTTAACAGATCCTCACTTGGACATGAACTATACAGTCCAGTAAATGGAAAGGAAAATAACTTCACAACATAGACTAACACCAGTAGTTCATGTTACACAAGTTTTCTCAAAAATATCTGGCCATGTTGTACCACAGCCTTATTCCTTTGACCAGTATGTTCTGATGTATTTATAATCACTAGTAAATGCCTGGCTTAAAATACTTTATAACATTTTCACTGCATAGGAAGCAAATCGCCTACTCTTAATGGTCAGGAGATGGTGTGGGACTTGTCAGAGATCCTGACAGGCTGGTCTCAGCTGTCTGCCTACCTGGAAGTGCTGTCAGAATGTCTAACACAGAGATTCATGGCAATAACAAATGTTTTCCACTTAAAACCTGTACGAAAGTCAAGCAAGACAACACAGTGAAAATATTAACTATTTATTTTTGAAAAACTTTACCTATTACTGTCTTATCTAAAAGTAGAATCAAACAAAATAATAATAATTTCATTCATAGCAAGCAGCCAACTTGGTTCTTTCTTGCCTCTTTTGCCTTCATGGAAGAATTGGAAGGATATTAGGAAAAGAGGTTTTATTTTTTAACTGAAGGATTTTTTTTAAAAGTTTACCCTTAAATGTTATTGTTCATTTGTGCCAAAGTGTCTCAAGTTCAAATATATCGATCTCTAAAGTGATGTAATTCCTTGTTGTAGGGGGCTGTTCTGTACATTGTAGAATGTTTCTGGTCTCTAACTGCTAGACATCAGTAGCACCTCCTCCCACTCACACCTGCCTCCCAAGTTGTGACAACCAAAAATGTCTCCAGATTTTGCCAAATGCCTCCCCATTGAGAACTACTAAATGCAAGAGCTTGGCTCAAGGAGTCCTGTTTCACATAAGTATGTTCTACAGCAAAGTAATATAGCTGTGCAAATAGGAAATGGAGGCAGTGAAGCCCATCAGCACCATTGCCTATAGGCACTGGGTGGACATTTTTGCTTACAGTCCAGCAATGATGGGGCCAGAGGTCCTACCACCACTGCAGTGGCCCCTTTGGAAAGTGGAGTGTTTGTTAACCAAAGGCTGGTCAAGATAAGTCAAACTTTAATTTTAAAAAATACAAGCTCCTTAATGAGAGCATCAGGAAGAATAGCTATTGGATGCTGGGCTTAATACCAACATAATGGGATGATCTGTGCAGCAAATCACCATGGCACACATTTATGTTAACAAACCTGCACATCCTGCCCATGTACTCCTGAACTTAAAAGTTGGAAATAAAAAAATAAAAACAAAATACAAGTTCCTCAGCCATATTCAGTCCTTTCCAAACTCCCACAGCTAGGGAACAAAGACTACAGTGTTGCTTCCAACCACATCATCAGCCCGTTATCTTCTAATTTAAAGAAAATAAATTCTTTAAATCATGGTGTTGTAAAATGAATTCTTAAAAGGAGTTGTTTTTATTAATCATTACAGGGATCCAAGTTTGCAAAACTTGTGGGTCACAGGCAAGAAACTTGTCAGTTTTGAGTCAAAACAAAAATTGTTTTAGGTACAAAATGAAGTCAATGAGTCACATTGCCTTCAATATGAAAGGATTAATCACCAAGGATTGGTCAAAAAAGAATCTCAGCTCCTCACTTAGTGTTTTCAGGTAGCTCTGACCAGCCAGTCTCAGTCTCTCACTGTCCAGGTTCCAAAGAGGTGTCATGGTACCAGGATTCTGGGGTATATTGGGCACACTTGCCTTGGCAGAGTTTTCTAGTTGCCAACAGGATATTCATCCATCTATTCTTCCCTTTACTAATAAAACTCCAATTTTGTTGGATGTGGCAATTTATTCAACATTTTTTAAAAAATACTTTGCCAAGCCTCTCTTGCAGGTAGGGCAGCTGTTTGACCCACTTCTGGCCAGATAATTAATAAAAAATTATGGATTTGGGCTTCCAGGAAAGCAAAAAAAAGAGACAAAAAAAAACTAGCCCATGCCTTTCCCTTTGCTCTTTCCTTTTCTTCCTGCCTGAAATGCAGATACCATTCAAGAGTTAAAAAAGCCATCTCATGACCATAAGGCAATGAGCCCATGCTAAGGATGGCTGAGCAGAAACACAGAAGGAAATGCAGTCCCTGGTGGAGTCTCTATACCAACTCTGGTGTTAGTTCCCTGAGGCTGCTGCAACAAATTATTATAAACTTGGTGGCTTGAAACAACAGAAATGTATTCACTCATAGTCCTGGAGGCCAGACATCTGAAATCCGGCAGGATTGAGATCCCTCTGGGTGCTCTAAGAAAGAATCTGTTGTTCGCCTCTTTCAGCATCTGGTGGCTGCCCCTGGGCTTGTGGCCAAATCACTCCAATCTCTGTCCATGTAGTCATATTGCCGCCTCCTATTCTATCTACTCTTCCTCTCCTTCACTCTTCTAAGGATACTTGTCATTGAATTTAGGGTCCACCCAGGTAATGCAGGAAGATCTCAAGATACTTAGTTACATCTGCAAAGAACCTTTTCCAAATAAAGTAACATTCACTGTGTTCAGGGATTTGGGCATGGACATATCTTTTTGTCAAGGGGGAAGATGACACTTTTCAACCCATGACACCTGGATCGCCCAGTACAAGAATCCCCATTCATCCATCTCCAAAATTAAATAAATAAATAAAGCTTCTTATGAGTTTAAGCTACTATTTTTCAAATTTCGGTAATTCATAGCCAAATACACGCCCCAAATAATAGATTGTTTAACTCGGGGAGGAGTCAGGAGTATTTTAGGGATTGAATCTGACCATGGTTCTGAATGCCTGTGTTCTGAATCTCTACTTTGCACTAGTCCACTCTTTTCAATCAATGTGTGGACGCCAGAGCATCAGAATTACCTGGGGTGCTTATTTAAAATTCTGATTTCTTGCTCTCAAAATGGATTTGCTGAATCAGAATCTCTGGGAGTTGACCTCTTTTGCAAGTCCCCATGGAGGCTCTTATGTCCATTGAAATCTGAGAACCACTGCAGCCCTTTATGTTATTTACACTGTTTCTCTGAACATTAATTGTTCCATTTGAACAGTCTTTATCACTTAGGGTGGATCGTCCACCTCACATTCTGTCGATGCTGTGGTTAACCCTGTTTAAATCCACTGATTAAGCAAAATCTGTTTCCCTAACAGCGAAAAATTTTATCATTCTTACATTGAGTCTTTACAGATTTGAAAAGCTACCTGGTAACCTAGTCTAGATTTTTATTTTGCATGCTGTGTTAAAATGTGTTCTTTCTTAGCTACAAATTGCACAAATGTGTTATAACACCAGAGCACAGGAAAAAAGAGCACTCAATACATGATAGGATTTCAACAGAGGGGCACCAGGCACTACAGAGTACATGAAAAATAGAACTTGCCACAGCCAGATTCAAGACTCCGCTGGGATTCCTAAAATCCCTGGTTTGTGAGGGAGTTTATTGTACATTCCTTTGTTTCCTAATTTGTTGGATTCTTGCTTTTTAACTTCCCTCCGGAGAGCACAATGTGCACCATTTGGGATCAGGTGACAGCTCCGAAGTGTGGCTCCTGACCATCCAATCACCAGTTATAAGTCCTTCCTTAAGCCCCTGCACTTTTGTCATTCACCAAGTGTCAAAGGAGGCCTATTCCCCTCCATCATTTACAGATAAGGGAGGAGAAGCAATTATCTGAAGAGTCAGGATTTGAGCTGGGATTTGAACTTCCTGAGCAATACAAGAGTCAAAGGCTGAGCTCCGAATACCCCAGCTTCCCACTCAGAATTCAGGCGGCTGGTGGAAGAGAGAAAAAGCATAAAACTGAGGTCTCGAGTTGCTATACTCATAACCTCACAGCAAACTGCCAAGGAGACGCTGATCTGAATCACATTAAAGTTCAAAAAAAGGATTGTTTTATTTCCTAGAAACTGAGACAGCAGAACCACACCTACCTCAAATCCCTTCCAAATCCCCTAAACCCGGTTAAAAGCCAGCCCTAGATGGGGGCACTGGGCAGTGAGATTCTTCTGACTTGAAAAGTGTGCTGTGATACATTAACCACTTCCCTGCTGAGAACCTTTGCAGGCTCCAGAGCTGAAATTGACACGTGCTGTTCAAGACCACCCCCCACAATGAATATTTGAACCTTTGTTCCCCAAAATGTGCTGGGATTGCTCCTCTGCCAGGCCTTGCCACCCATCAGGGGATCTGCAAACCTATAGCAGAGAAACCACCACACCTACCACTGTTTCAAACATTGGCCCAACTCCAGGCGGCTTTCCATAGGCTGCAGGGAGGTTCCTCCCTTGGTTGTCTGGTTTCTGTTTAGAGGGCATGGAGCAGGTTAACTCTCTTTGGTCTCCCCATGTGCCTAAGCATGCTTAGAAAATGCTACCAAAGAATCAAAGCCCCATTCCTTTCCCACTTGTGTTGAACTCTATGTTAAGAGTGTTTTTAGCTCTGAAATTGGACAAATTTATCTATCAAAACCCTATTCAGAAGCCAACAAATGCCACCCTAGTCTGAGTAATTTCTTCCTCCTCTGAATTGCTGTAGAATTTCACATCTATACAATTTATATGCAGTATAGGCTGTCTGGTATCTATGCACGTCTTATCTCTCCTCTCTCATAGAAACTTCTGGAAAGCATGTGGTATAATTTTAAATACAAGAAATGAGCAATAATTTTTAGCTGAATTAATGGACTCTTACAGCAACATGTGTTTTCTATTTGGATGCTATCAGAAGTTGTTATTGTGTGGGAAATGAATGGATCAATTTTACACATTAGCCCAAAGAAGACTTGACAAAAACATCCCTGACTGAGTCAGCCAGAGACACAATGGTGGCCCCTGCCCCCAACTCATATTCAGAAAGAAACTCTGAGATCTAGGTCTCTCCTGAGAAGATGGGCTGTCATGGTAACCAACACCAAACTTCGAAATGTTGTGAGCTAGACCAGGGTATGCAATGGCATTGAAATTACTTTCTAACATTTAACAATAGCATGTGTGATTGGAGATTTGGCATCAGTGCAGCTCTCTCCCTATTCAGAGGCAGAGAATGAACATAAACAGAAAAATATTGGTTAGATAACTAAAAATAATAGAATCTTGGAATAAAATATCCAGTTGTCAGTAGGATATATTTACACCCATAAGTGAATTTCTTCAAGGTTGCTTGCTCTTCCAAGATTAGACTGCAGCTATGCCAAAGTCTCATTTTCATGGCGCACTCCCATCCCCTGCCACCAGCAAAGGAAATTAAAGGTCAAATGGCTTTTTTAGAAAACAATTTATCTTCTGTTTCTGGGCTGTTCATTAAATAAGAATTTATTGAATGTTACATATGGACCTAACATAACCAATGTCAGGTACCTGTGGTAGTTTGTCTCCAAAGATATCCCTCCAATCATGCTCCTGGCACTTACACCTCTATGTAAATCTGGGATCCTCTCTCTTTAATCTGGGCTCTCACTTTTGAGACCCTGAGACTTCCTTTTAACTAATAGAATGTGGCTGACATGATGCTGCATGATTTCTAAGACTAGATCATAAGAAGAATACAGCTTCCACCATGCTTTCTTTGGAGTCCTTGCTCTGAGAAAAGCCAGCTACCAAGTAAGTTCAAATATCCTGAGACTGTATGCTGTGAGGAAGCCCCAGGTAGCCATACAAAGAGAACATGTGAGAGAGAAAGAGAGATCCAGACAGGCTTGAGCTGTGCCAGCTATCTTACATGAGGACTCAGACATATGAGACCGGAAATCATCTTGGATATCCAGCACAGTCAAGCCTTCAGATGACTCTAGTCTCTCCCACCATGTGACTACAACTTCATGAGAAACCTCAAGAACAGCCCAGCTGACACAGAAAAAAAACATGAGAGATAAGAATAAGTTGTTGTAAATCTCTAAGTTTGGGGATGGTACTTAGAGATTTACAGCAACAGCTTATTATTAATAGATAATCAAGTCAACTCCAAACAATTGTTTTGTTTTAATTGAAAGGCGAAGGCCTTGCCCTTGGAAAACTTAGATTATAGCCAAGTCAGCAACATACCCACAGAAAACACAAATACTCTACATCATAACTCCACAAATACAAAAACAATATTTTTCAACTAAGGAACTGCTTTAGGAGGCTCGCAACTGAGTTTGTAAAGGAAGAAAGTGGCACCAGCCTTGCCAAGGAAAGTAGCCAAACAAATCCTGGCAATCGGTGATGGAACAGCTGTCACATGTACAAAAAGAGTCAAGACAGAGTCTGGAAACATTGATAAAATGTAGAGCAGAAAAGTGAGCAGAGAAAAATGGCAAAATACATTCTAAAAAATATTCAAATGCTCACATTAAAATATAAGCATTTTATTTGTATAAGTACAACTTAAAGCAAGAAACCATTTTTCAACTATCAGAGTGGCAAAGATCTTTTTAAAATGATAATACTCAGGCTTGTAGGTTTTAGTGTAACCCATGTACCCTTCTGGCAGGAGTGTACTATAAATGAGTCCAATCTTTCTGCAGGGCAATATGCATCAAAGCCTTTAAAATTATGGTATCTTTAACTCGCTATTGGAGCTTCAGAAATTCAACCAGAGGAACTATCAGCTTCTTTGTTTTTAATGTTGGTTTTGTTTTTTTCTTTTTTTGTTTTGTTTAGAATTGTAGTAGATTGAAGGTTAACTCTGTGATGGTATAATTACAGGTAATATTCAAAGTATTTAACAACTGATATGACATAAACACCAACCAATTTATAATTATAACCAACACACCAATCGGTCAGAATGGATATACCAACCAATCAAAACGGATAGACCAACGAATCATAACAGATGTACCAATCAATTAGCCTGAAGGTGTAAACAACCCTACAGATAGCCACCATGTAGCTGGATATCAGCCAAGAATCCCTCCAAGTAACTGAAAATCAGGTAACTGTTAAAAATCATTTTTTAGGCTGGGGGCGGTGGCTTAAGTCTGTAATCCCAACACTTTGGGAGGCTGAGATTGGAGGATTGCTTGAGTCCAGGAGTTCAAGACCAGCTTGAGCAACAAAGTGAGACCCTGTCTCTACAAAAAAAATCAAAAAAATTAGCCAGGCACAGTGGCACATGACTGTAATTCCAGCTACTTGGGAGGCTGAGGTGGGAGGATCACTTGAGCCTGGGAGGTTGAGGCTGCAGTGAGCCATGCATGATAAACATGTATTATTTTCATATGCTATCAGGAAATAGCCACATCCTATAAAAGGAGAAAATAAAAGTAATCAGAGAGCTTTGGTTGGTTAAAGTGTATAAAGTTTGAGTTGGACTGATTAGCAGAAATGAAGGCAAGTTCTATATGAGGATAAAGCAAAAGAAACAACAGGAATTTGGGGATAAGGCTGGACAAAGCATAAAAAGGAGGAATTCTAAGTGACTGAACAAGAAAACCAGTGTTGGATGAAGACAATTCTAACTGCTAGAAAGGAGTCTAGGGGAGAAAAGAAAGAAAGAGACAATAGCCAAGAGGGCTTCTACAATATTCCATTTCACCCAATCAGAATCTTGATTTTAGCAAAATACTTCTGCTCTTGCAGTGCATCCAAAGTAATTCAACATCTGTTTCATCAACAACTGATATTTGATATCTTCTCCCAGTAAACTCTCTGCAGACAGAGGAAAACAGGAAGGAAGCAGCACAAGAATACTTGTTCGCTGACATCGAAAAGCAAAGTCAGAATTTTACTTACCCCAGGGCAAAAGAGTTTTGAGTCAGACAAGCTTTGGGTCAGACTGTGAAAGGCATTCACCCTCTCTTTTAGCTTTTATTTTGAAATAACTTTAAACATACTGAAAATTGCAAGAATAGAAAAAAGAGCACCCATATGCCCTTTACCCACATTCACCTATTATTAACAGTTCACTTTTTGCTATCATTTGTTGTCTTTCTCTCTCTCTGATAAAGATAAATATCACTTACATAATTTTTGAATCACTTAAGAGTAAGTGGTGTACATCATGTGTATTTTCTAAAATTAGGGTGTTCTTCTGCATAACCACGCTGCAGTTGTAAGCTTCAGCAATTTTAACATTGATGCAATAATTTAATCTAATCTATTGTCCACATTCCAATCGGTTGCTTGACCTAATAATGTCTTTTTTCTCCCACACAACAGGATCCAGCCTAGAATTAAGTATTGCCTTTAGTTGTCATGTCTCTTTAGTCTTCTATAACTCATAACATTTACTCACGCACATGCAAAAGCATCCCTTTTAATTCAGACATCAGTTTTATTTGAATTACGCACTTTTCAAATTAATGTTGCAAGGAATCCCTGCCAACCCACTGCTCCTAGATTTGTCCTCAGTGACACTCATCCTTCCTGATCCCTCTTACACTGGAACTCCAGGTAGCACAAAGTCTGTTTGGGTGGTAGGTATAGTTATGTCCTCCCAAAGCATTTTTTTTTTCTCCTTACCCTTGAAAAGATCCACAACTGCAAATTTTGTGCCAAGTAAATGTGAACTGGTACTATTTACTTAAAAGACTATAGCCCTCAATACATGGCTGGAGAAGGTCACACAGACTCTTGGGTAGTGGCCAACCAACAAATCACTCCATTGCCCTAAAATATTTTCTCAATCTCTCCTCCACCTGTCTCCCTCTGTAGTACCCTGACCTTTCGGCCAACGGAGAGAGCCCATTCCTCTTCCATCACTCTGATAAATGTAGAGCAGAGATGGCTGTGGTTGAAAGGCGCAACCTAAACAAAGGCTCCAGATGAGAACTTTTGATGACGGCAGTTTCTATCTGAGCCTAGTAGACAGTTACTAATCTATATAAATGCTGTAGTCAAACCATATGGGCAGGAGAAACTATTACTAAACGGAAATCACCGACACACTGGCAGACTGAAAAACTACACTTCTCCCAATGTCATGGTTTATTTGCATGTAATCCCAGCCAAATCAATATCGCCATCTTAATCAAGAGGGAATTCCAGGCTGTGGCAGAGAGGTATCATTGCAAATAATTACATCAGAGCCATTTTCAGACACATTGCACGCTGAGTTGAAATGTTTAAACAGATATGAGAAGAAGGAAAAAAAAAATCTCAGACGGTGCTTGAGGGCTGTTTGTGCCCTGAGTGGTGATTCAAGCAGTCATTGTCTTCATGTTCAAACCTTAGAAGGGCAGTGCCCAGCTGAGAGTCTAGGGGTCAGGAAAAGAAAACAGCAGCAGCATTGTGGATGTGCACAACATGAGTGAAAGATGTTATAATCTTAAGTGAAAATATCTAGGCTTTTTCCCCCCTTTTAATCAGAAAACATCATCTCTGTGCATTTTCTAGGAAGAAAAATTCCCTATACAGTTGCCATGTAAGACACAGAAGATTTACAGATTGCCAGAAATCCACTTTGGAAAGAGGATCACTCTCTGGCTGGCTGGGAACACACTCATGGAGACCCAGGGGATTGAGCCCAACTCAGGCTTTTCAGCAGCAAATAGAAATTAAGAGAGGTAGAATTGCAGGGAGAATAAGTCAAATGACACTCATTTATGCCTAAAGTTTTGTCAATTCTTTTTAATCTATTTTTTTCTTTTCCCTAATTTGTATTCTAGTATTTGAGAAAGAAAATCTGCTTAAATTAAGAAAGTTTGAAATGATGTCTGTGAATGGGGAAATTAGATTTTCTTAACTTCAAGTGCAGGCAGCATCAAAGCAGGAGAGGTGCAGTGGCAGAAACACTGCTTTAAAGAAGAAAAATGACTTCTAATTAGCTCTAAGGTGGCAGCTTGAGCCACACTGGCCTCAGCCCACAAGGGCATTGTTTGTATGCAAATGATTCCTTCTGAAGCACTAGAAAACACTTCCTTCCCTTGAGGAGGTAAGCATTCTCTTGCAATCTGGTCTATTCTACTCATTTGGTTTATTTTTTTTTTCTTGGTATTTCTAAAGTAAATGTCAACTTTGGCTCCTATTGGGAATGAACATAAATTCCAAATTAATCCATTTTCCCTGTTCAAATACTGTCCCGTACATATGGTGTTGCCATCATAGCTGCTTTGCAGTGGTGCCTTACTAACAGGCTCCCCTGAGAACAAAGTCAGCCAGGACACCTAGAGAATGGGGATGTTGAGGACCCTGGGACAGGGAGCTTGTAGCAGCAGCAATGAGGCAGAGGAGGTGCTCACTTACGCCTAAAGTTTTGTCAATTCTTTTTAACCTATTTTTTCTATTATTTTTAATATTATTAATCTACTTTTTAATCTTTTTTAAAATCTATTTTCTTCTATATTTTTTTCTTTGTCCCTATTCTTGGACACATCTATAGGGGCAAAGCCCAGCCCACCTGGACACTGAGCTACTCCCATGGGATAGGTATGCTTGGGTTCCCCTTGGGTTCCCCTCTCCTGCAAAAGGAGAGAATGGCTTTTGTCAATCTCACACCCAAACAGAGACTTAGCTCACCTTGCCTAGAAGAGGGTGAAATATGGGCTCTATAGAATTTGTGGGGCCCACCTATGTGTCTTGTATTACTTCAGTCAATAATAAATTTCTGTCAATGAAAGATGCTATTGAAATGTTGCTAACCAAATCTCCCCCTCCACAGGACCTCATTATTCTCCATCTGGCATTCACTGGCCTTTCCCTCTGAGGATCCCCCCTCCAACTCCAAATATCTAATCACCAGATACTGCCAATTTTACATTGGAAGTCTTTCTCTGCTTTGTGCTTCTCTCATTCCCAATATGCCTGTTCATCACCTGTCCTCCATCTAACTATTGAGAGAACTGCTGGGCCACACTCCTTGCCTCTGGCCATCAGCCAGCAGCCTAGCCATCACATCACCACCAGAGAAATGGATAGACAGTGGGTGGGTGGAGAGAGAGAGTCATGTTACCTAGGACCTAAAAACCTTCAGGTGTGTTAGTCGGCTTGGGCTGCCATTACAAAATACCACAAACTGGTGGGGGTTAATCAACAGAAATCTATTTTCCTGCAGTTCTGGAGGATGGAAGTCCTAGATCAAAGTGTTACAGATCTGGTTTCTTCAGAGGTGTCTCCTTTTTGATTGCAGACAGCCACCTTCTTACCATGTCCTGACGTGTTTGCCCCATGTGCATATGTCTGGTATCTCTATGTCCTAATCTCCTGTCTTTATAAAGGTGCAGTGATATTGAATTAAGGCCCACCTTAACAGCATCATTTTAACTTAATTACCTCTTTAAAGGCCCTACTTCCAAATACAATGAAATTCTGAGGTACTGGGTCTTAGGGCTTAATATGGTTTGGTTGTGTCCTGACCCAAATCTCACCTTGAATTGTAATAATCCCCACATGTCACAGGAGGGACCTGGTGGAAGGTAACTGAATCATGGGGGTGAATTTTCCCTGTGCCATTCTCGTGACAGCACGTAAGTCTCAGGAGATCTGATGATTTTATAAAAGGGCAGTTCCCCTGCACACACCCTCTTGCCTGCCGCCATGTAAGATGTGACTTTGCTCCTCATTTGCCTTCCACCATGATTGTGAGGCCTCCCAGCCATGTAGAACCATGAGTCCATTAAATCTCTTTCCTTTATAAATTACCCAGTCTCAGGTATGTCTTTATTAGCAGCATGAGAACAGACTAATACAGGGCTTCAACACATAAATTTTGGGGGGACATAAATCAGGCCCTAGCACTGCTTGAACAATGGAAGTGATGCGGTGACAGTTTCCAGGCCCAAGCTTTAAGAAACTAAGAGCTTTGCTTCCTATCTCTCTGTACACTTGCCCCAGGGACAAAGAGGGGAGGTTACGTGTAGTTCTGTCTCACAGCCCCTGCTACAGTCCCATCAACCACCCACATGTGGGTGGAAGTTTTCAAGATGACCCCATTCCCAGCCATCCTTGCACTGCAACCACATGACAGACCCTGAACGAAAGTCCCTTAACTGAGCCCAGTCATTTCCCAGAACTGTAAGAGATAATAATATAAGGAATAAAATAAGGGTTAAATTTTAAACCACTAAGTTTTGATATGATTTCTTATATAGTAACTGATAAACAAAATGGTATTTTGTGTGATATCCAATTACAGCATTGACAACTAATATATAAATTTAAACACAAAACAAAACACTGTTCTGACCAAATACCACACATCTGTAGGCAGCCAGTTTCTAACTTTTGTTTGCTCTAGCAATTCCCAAAGCCTTGGAGTACCTTACTAACACCCTGCTCTTTCACACCTTCAGGCTTTGTAACACTGCTCCCTCAACACAAGCATTTCAGTTGCCTAGTTTTTCTCATCATAAAAACTTGCTAACTGTTGTTGAAGAAATGAACAGGTAACCAGATAATCAAGGACTGATTATACTCAGGTGGATTTTCATCTTCCTTAATTTTCCCTTAAATCTTTATCATAAACCCTCTTCAACTAAGGTAAGCTGATCTGATTCCATCCTGGCAACACAATGGCTTTGACCTTTTCTAAACCTTTACTCTCCAGCATCCCTCCCTTGAGGCTGGGGGAAGGTTAGTGACCTATTTTCTGTGTCTTTGGATTGCGTCCTTACTCTCTTCCTTCATCTTTCCTCTGGTAGCTCTGTTGTTTATCCACTTTTCTCTTTGATGGCTTTCAATCATTCAAGGTAGTTTTTGAAGCAGCAGTAGTTCACCAGATACTGCACTCTGCCCTGCCTGAGGGTACAGAGATGCAGACGGCACAGATGTCACTGAAGCACAATGGTCTTAGAACACCTTCCAAAAAATGAGAACACCCCTCATTTAATACTAAAACCCACTGTAATCCACAGATGATCTGTAGATATGCAGATCTGCTACAGTCCAGATCCAATCATTCCTTATTTTTCACAAATAATAAATCAAAAGAAAATTCTTTTACAGTAGGAAATTCTTGGCTGCCTGGCTTTTCTTCATCCCAGCAAGAGCCATTCAACTTGTTCTTTTCCTCTTAAAAATATCTTGCAACACCTGGGTGCGGTGGCTCACCCCTGTAATCCTAGCACTTTGGGAGGCTGAGGTGGCTAGATCACCTGAGGTTAGGAGTTCAAGACCAGCCTGGCCAACATGGCAAAACCCCGTCTCTACTAAAAATGTATAAAAATTAGCCAGGCTTGGTGGCAGGTGCCTGTAGTCTCAGCTACTTGGGAGGCTGAGGCAGGAGAATTGCTTGAACCCAGGAGGCAGAGGTTTCAGTGAGCCGAGATCACTCCAGCCTGAGTGACAGAGCAAAACTCCATCTCAAAAAAATGATAAAAAATAAAAAAATATTGCAACTAAAATTGTAGCTAAATGTCTCCTAAACATTTCCCCTGCCTCTACCTCTCCACCACTGCAGTTCTTCCTACACAACATTGATAGATTAATCTTTTTTAAATGCCATCTAAACCTATCATCAGAGACTCTCCACATGCATTAGAAGCTCCAAATGCCACGGACTAGAATTCAAAGGCATCCGAGGTCTAGCCCGGACCTATTTCTTCAACCTCCTCTCCTGTAACACTCACCCCATGATCCCTGAGCTCCAGGCAAATACATCCCCTCACAGTCTCTCAAAGTCAGAATGTCTCTCCCAGCTAAGTGGCTTTCACCCACTCCACCAGGTCACGATTTATTCCTCCTACTGGCTTAAGAAGCCCCTCAAACCTCTCCTTTCATGATGCCTTTTCCTATGCCCCAGGATCTTAGAAACAGACCCTTCTCCGAACCAGAAGTCTGTAGATAATACAGACTTCTACAAATTCAGATACTCGTCCTTACATTCTCATCACTCTACATGTAGGTCCTGCATCTCAAGGGAGACTATAAGTCTTTCAAAGGCAAAAGTCACACTTTGTATTAACTTGATATCCCCAGGGCCAAGCATGATGTCCAATGGTAAATGTTCAATAAATGTCTGATAAATCATACTTGATTGTATGAGTAGAAACTGTTTGCTTTGATTATTGATTAGACACAACCAAACTGACAGTCAAACACCTCACTTTGGTCAGTGACCTTGACTTTCCTGACCCTGTAAAAACATGTAAAACTCAGCAGGATTTACTGGTCATTCTGTAATTAAATAACTGGTCAGTGGTGATACACTGTAAACACTACCTAAAACGAAGCAAAGCCCAAAACAAACGATGCTTACCTCTAAATCACACTTGATGCCCCAGGGAAGGCACCTTAATGGCTTCTGAAGAATAGGCCAGAGCCCTGAAAAAAGGGAAGCAAAATGATTTTTTTTATCCCACAGAACCCTGAAATTAGCGTCCATGCTGAAACAACCTGAGAGTAGCAGATCAACAAGTGTCTGACTTCAGGCAGGTGAAAAGGCTAAACTGAAAAACAGGCCAGTTTGTATAATTGAAAAAACATGTCAGCTCAGACGCGCAGGGCTCACCGATGCTGAGTGGCATTGAAGGGGAAAGGGGTGTAACCTATAAGCAAATAGAGTCACGTTGCCAAACCTATATCCAATTAATGTAAAAATTAAGAGATAATAAGTGCCTTAGATTCTGCTTAGATTTTAAGTGGTGCTTAACAAGACTATGAAAATGGAAAAACCTGACCAAGAATTGGCAAGTTGAAGTTACTCAGGAGGCTAAAGTAGGAGGATGGCTTGAGCCTGAGAAGTTAAGGCTGTAGTGAGCTGTGATCATGCCACTGTATTCCATCCTGGAAAACAGAACAAGACACTGTTGCAAAAAAAAAAAAAAAAAAAGGCAAGTTGAGGCAAAGTTTTCCAGATTATTAGAAAGATGAATACAGTGAATAATGTTTTATCATTGTTTGCAACCCAACATATATATTATGACAAGACAATACATTATGACTTTTACTTAAATGCTATTGTTCAAACACATTTAAGTATTTTCATTGAAGACTCCTCATTTTGTAGTTGATTAAGAGTGAGGTCAAAATTAGCCAAGCATAGCGGCATGCACCTGTCCCAGCTACTTGGGAAGCTGAGGCACAAGAATCGCTTGAACCTGGGAGGAGGAGGTTGCAATGAGCTGAGATTGTGCCACTGCATTCCAGCCTGGGTGACAGAGCAAAATTCTGTCTCAAAAAAGAAAAAGAAAAAGAGACCAGGCGCGGTGGCTCACACCTGTAATCCCAGCACTTTGGGAGGCCGAGGAGGGCGGATCACGAGGTCAGGAGACGGAGACCATCCTGGCTAACATAGTGAAACCCCATCTCCACCAAAAATACAAAATATTAGCCAGGCACTGTGGCGGGCGCCTGTAGTCCCAGCTACTCGGGAGGCTGAGGCAGGAGAATGGAGTGAACCCAGGAGGCGAAGATTGCAGTGAGTCAAGATCGCGCCACTGCACTCCAGCCTGGGTGACAGAGCAGGACTCTGTCTCAAAAAAAAAAAGAAGAAGAAAAAGAATGAGGTCAGGAAACACTGGGTGACTGTCAGGCACACAGGCCTCCTGACCTGCAGGTCAGCAGGTCTCCACTTACAGGTACTGCCCCTATCTCAAAAAGAATAGGATCTCCAGAAAGAAAGGGTCCAAAGATAAAGTTTCTGCATTAAATGACTCATAAATGGAAAAATACTCACATAATGTCATATACATTTGTGGTTATTAAGAAAATTGACTTCTTGGATTTGAGTTGACTTCCTGGACCAAGGATGACAAACTGGGTTCTTCGCAGGAGCCAATCTGATCAATTGTCTGAAGATTCCAAAGCTTTCTCTGGGTCTGGTAGGAAAAAGTGATGCAATCGATTAGCAAGTCTGTCATGGGCCAGGAGAATCATGTGTTGGGAGCAGGCATGCCATATATTTACCATTCTTGATTTAGACACTTAGATGTTGAATGTATTGTGGATTTTCTCTGGCTCTGTCTGGTACCTGGATTCCAATCTCTCCACACAAAAATAGCTACTTGCGCAAGTCAACCATTTCATAGGAGAAATAAATAACAGGGGAGCTGAGAGCTCCCTTGCTTCAGGCAGAACCATCTAATTGAAAGGCTGAAGCAGTGTCTTCATTATTTGCTTTGTAAATATATCTCAAGAAGAAAAAAATCATAGAATATAAAGATTCCAATTTCCCTTGAAGAAAATCACATTGTTCATCTTGGAGGTGGTGGGCATTCCACAGTGCAAATAGTGAGCATGTCATTTATAATCCACTGTACATGAGATAGTATAACATTTTTAAAATATTAGCTGATTTATTTCTCTCATTATTTACCCCCTTTCCCTTTCTTACCTCTCTCCCAACTCCCACTTCAAAGACAGAATATATTATGGGTTCACTTTTCAGTGGAAGGATTTCACAGGACAATAACACTGGAATTGTTAGCGGTAGCGAATTCATTCGGGTCTACAGCAACCTCAATTCTTGCCTCCTCAGAAGAATTTGAAAAACGGCATAAGAGAGAGTAAGAGACCAAGGCAAGCTTTAGAGCAGGAGTGAGAGTTTGTTAAAAAGTGTAGGGCAGGAATGAAAGGATGTAAAGTACACTTGGAAGAGGCCAAGCAGGCAACTTGAGAAAGTCAAGTGCACTGTTTGACCTTTGACTTAGGGTTTTATACATTGGCATGCTTCCCGGTGCGGTGAGGGGAGTGGTGCAAGAGGTTTGCATCTCTTCTCCCCTGATCTTTCCCTTGGGATGGGCTGTTGGCATGTGCAGTAGCCTGCCAGCGCTTGGGAGGGGCCGCACACGCAGTGTGTTTACTGAAGTTGTATGCATACTCACTTGAAGCATTCTTTCCTTACCAGTCCAGTGTTCCAATAAAGTCATATATCAGTTAACCTCCACCATTTTGCCTCTGAGTCTGCATGCTTGAGTCCACTCATCCAACTCCTGAGATCTTATCAGGAAGTTGATCACCAGCTCCAGGATTTTTCTATCTACAGGGAGACTGACCTTCCCTGGCACCAGCTGCAACCAATTATTTTAGAAAGACAGCTTAACAATGCCTGACCATCACCTGATGGTCACCTGACATTCTGGAGTGGGGTAAGAAGGGAGCCTCTCCTACCCCACTCATGTCTACCTAGCTACCTACTGTAACAAAATCGCCTGCCAGACACTTGCATTTCAGTATCTAAAAGCTTAAACAGAGTTTGCAAGCAAGCAATTCTCAGGATATGTACAGCCCAAAGTCATGTTTTGTGGCCCTGCAGAGCACAGTAAAAATTTCTGAATTATTTGCCAATGTTCCCAAATCAGGAGAGTTCACTTGAACTTCCACATTTCCACCCTCCCTTTTATTTTAAAAGTAAAACTGTCAACACTAATCCGGTTTTCCTTAGGGCAACTCTTAGCTCAAGCTGAGTAACAACTTCTCCCTTTAAAAACCAATACACTGGATCTGGGCACGATGGCTTGTGGCTCTAATCCCATCTACTTTGGGAGGCTGAGGCAAAAGGACTGCTTGAGCCCAGGAGTTCAAGACCAGCCTGGGCAACACAGAGTGATTCCATCTCCAAGAAACAACAAAAAACTACACATCAAGTAAAAAGAAAACAAAAAGTAACAACCCTCTCCTTTTCACCTTGATCCCCATCCACCTGCTTCACTGATTACTTACCTCTCTGGCCTCTATGGGTTTGGGTGTGGGAATTTGCACCAGAAGGCCTAGACCCTGGAAGGGGATTGTGTCAGCTGCCATGGAGGCAACACCTTCATGAGAGTAAGTACCTGTGAGGGGAATATCAAGTTCAAGGGATTAGAAATTAGAACAAAAATTCCTGCAATAGGAACAAGGAAAATAACATCGTAGAGTCTAGAATAAATACTATTTCTCGGATGCACATGGTGGCTTAAGTCTATAACTCCAGCACTTTAGGAGGCTGAGATGGCAGAATCATGTGAGCTCAGGAGTTTGAGACCAGCCTGGGACCGTGTCTTTGCAAAAAAAAATTTAGAAAAATTAGCCAGGTTTGGGGGTACATGCCTATAGTCCCAGCTACTCAGGAGGCTGAGGTAGGAGGATTACCTGAGCCTTGGGTGTTGAGGCTACAGTAAGTCATGATGGCACCATTGCCCTCTTTCCTGGGTGACAGAGTGAGACCCTGTGTCAAGAAAAAAAAGAAAAAAGAAAAAAAAAAACTCTCCCATGCAGGGAGTCAGGAGGAAGACAGCTGGACCTGCTGGGGCTCCATAGTGAGAAATGACCACCAGGGCTGTGCTCATGATACATCATGTGATCCAAGAAGCACCAGAGGATTGGCTCACAGTCCTTTCCTTTGCCTTCCTTTGTCTTAGCTGGGATTACAGGCATGCACTACCACGCCCAGCTAATTTTTGTATTTTTAGTAGAGACAGGATTTCGCCATGTTGGCCAGACTGGTCTTGAACTCCTGACCTCAAGTGATCTGCCTGTCTCGGCCTCCCAAAGTGCTGGGATTATACATGTGAGCCACTGTGCCTGGCCAGAATAGCTGGTTTTTAACAGCTGCCAGCACCTCATGTTACCAACACCCAGAGAGAAGACTACGCTTGGTCTCTGAACCACTTAACCCAAATAGATAGCCCCCACCTCACAAAATCCAGAAATACCCAACCCCCCACTAAAAAAAAGATTGAATCCTGAATATTTATAAATTAATGTGGAGAGGAGGAAAAGAAAGTGTTGTACCTCTGCATGTCCTAAACCAAGCCAGTTTGAGAGTATTTAAGCTAGGACAATGGCTCACTTCTTCTAGTTTCTTCTTTGTTATCTACTCCATATCACTTATTTGGCATTAAGCCTATCAAACAGTGCCTGGTAGCATTTATTTGTTGGTTTACTCTTTAGGCATTTATTGTACTTCTGTTAGTGACAGGCACCATTCATGGCTCTGAAAATACAAAGATGTATGAGTTGACCCTGTCATCTCAGGCTTAGAGTTACCTGGAGAGGTGGCTATAACTATGTATTATAATGACAGTATCAGGTAAGAATAATTTGGCAAACAATTTAAAGAGCATTTCAAAAAGTCCAACATTCTTTTATGGTAAAACCAGTCAGAAAACTAAGAATAGAAGAGAACTTCCTCAACCAGCTAAAGGGCATCTACAAAAATCCACAACTAATATCTTGCTGAGTGGTAAAAGACTGGATGTTTTCCCCTAAGATCAGGAAGAAGACAAGACTGTTCATTCTTGACACTTCTATTCAACATTGTACTGGAGGTACTAGCCAGAGCAAGTAGGCAAGAAAAAGAAATAAAAGGCTTCCAGATTGGAGAGGAAGTAGTAAAATTGTTTCTATTCACAGATGACCTGATCTTATATATAGAAAATCCTAAGAAATCCACCAAAAAACATTAGAGCTAATGAACAAGTTCAACAGTTTCAAGATACAAGATCAGTATATAAACACCAGTTGAATTTCTATACACTTGCAATAACTAATCCAAAAATGAAATTAACAAAACAATTCTAGCCTCGACAAGAATAAAATATTAATAGTTTTTTTTTAAAAAAGGTAAAAACATTGGCCGGAGCGCCGGTGGCTCCAAAGCTGTAATCCCAGCACTTTGGGAGGCCACAGACGGGCGGATCACGGGGTCAGGAGATCGAGACCATCCTGGCTAACACGGTGGAAACCCCGGTCTCATACTAAAAAATACACGAAAACTAGCCGGGCGAGGTGGCGGCGCCCTGTAGTCCCAGCTACTCGGCGAGGACTGACGGCAGAGAATGGCGTAACCCGGGAGGCGCGAGCTTGCAGTGAGCTGAGATCCGGGCCCACTGGGCCTCCCAGCCTGCGGCGACAGAGCGAACTCCCGTCTCAAAAAAAAAAAAAAAAAAAAGGTAAAAAATTATACTCTGAAAACTACAAAACATTGTCTAAAGAAATTAAAGATCAATGTAAATACAATGACATTCCATATTTACAGGGATCAGAAGACTTAATATTGTTAAGATTGTTCACATGACAATATTCTCCAAATTGATCTATAGATATTACATATTCCCTGTTGAAATTTCAGCTGCCTGTTTTGCAGAAATGGGCAAGCTCATCCTAAAATTCATATACAAATGCAAGTAACCCAGAAGAGCCAAAATAGTTTTGAAAAAGAAAAACAAAGCTGGAGGACTTACACTTCCCATTTCCAAAACTTACTGCAAAGGTACAGTAATCAAGATAGTGTGATGCTGGCATATGGCTAGATATATAAATCAGTGGAACAGAATCAAGAGTCCAGAAGTAAGTCCTTACATTTCGGGGCAATTGATTTTTTACAAAGGTGTCAACACAATTAAATGGGGAAAGAATAATCTTTTCCACAAATGATGTTGAAACACCTGGAAATCTAAAGGCAAAAGAAAGAATTTGAATTCATCATACCATATACAAAAATTAACTTAAATTTTATCATAAATCCAAATTTAAGAGCTAAAACTTTTAGAAGAAAGCATAGGAGTAAGTCATTATGACTTTGGATTAGACAATGGTTTCTTAAATATAACACCAAAAGCACAAACAACAAAAGAAATAAAGATAAACTGGATTTTATTAAAATTAAAAACTTTTGTGCTTCAAAGTACACCATCAAGAAAGTTGAAGTGCAACATATGTAATGGGAAAATATTTGCAAATTATATATCTGATAAGGAACTTGTATCCATAATGCATAAAGAAATCTTACAATAAAAAGACAATGTAATTTGAAAATGAACAAAAGACTAGAATAGACATTTTTCCAGAAAGTGGCCTGTGTCTTAGTCCATTTGTGCTGCTATAACAAATTACCTGAGATTGGGTAATTTACAAAGAACAAAAATTTATTTCTCACAGTTGTGGAGGCTGAAAGTCCAAGATCAAGGCACTGGCAGGTTCAGTGTCCAAGAGTCTGGTCTCTGTCTCTTGTTGGGGTACCCTCCAGAGGGGATGAACACTGCATTCTCACATGGTGGAAGGCAGAAGGGCAAAAGGGTCTAGCTAGTTTCCTCCAGCCTTTTTATAAGATCACCAATCCCATTCACAAGGGCTCTACCCTCAGGACTTAATCACTCCTAAAGGCCCTTTTCATGCCATCATGTTAGGGTTTAATTTCCAATATATGAATTTTGAAGGGACACATACATTCAAATCATAGTAGCCAGTAAGCACATGAAAATATGCTCAACATCATTAGCCATCAGTAAAATGCAAATCAAAACCACAATGAAATATCACTTCACATCCACTATGATGACTAAAACAAGAAAGATAGACAGCAAGAGTTGAGGATATGGAGAAACTGAAAGCCTTATACATAGCTGGTGGGAACAGCTGGTGGTGCCACTGCTTTGGAAAATACTTTGGCAGTTCCTTAAAATGTTAAACATCAAGTTTTTATATGGGCCAGACACTGTAACTTGTGCCTGTAATCCCAGTTATTCAAGAGTAGGGCAGAAGGATCACTTGAGGCCACAGGAGTTTGAGACCAGCTTGGGCAACGTAGTGAGACTCTGTCTCTTAAAAAAAAAAAAAAAAAAAAGTGCTGTATGACCTGGCTATTCCACACCTAGACATATACCTAAGAGAAATGAAAATGTATGTTCACACAAAAATGTGTACATGAATGTTCATAGCAGCATTATTTGTAATGGGCAAAAAATAAAAACAACCCAAACGTCTATCAACTGACAAAGGGTATGTCTATGCAATTAAATATTATTCAGCCAGAAAAAGAATAAAATGCCAATTACATAGTACAACATGGATGCATTTTCAAAATATGCTAAATGAAAAAAGTCAGTCACGAAGGACCATATATTATATAATATCATTTATATAAAATGTCTAAAATAGACACATCTATAGACAGAAAATAGATTACTTGTTCCCAGGGGGTGGGGGGAGGGAGAATGGAGAAGTGATTGTTAATGGATATGGGGTTTCTTTTGAGGTAGTAGAAACATTATGAAATTAAATAGTGATGGTTACACAGTTCTAATACTACACTAAAAAACAAATTAACAATTTAAGAGAGTGAATTTTGTGATATGTTAATTACATCTCAATAAAATTGGTTTTTTTTGGAATTTTTTTTTTTTTTTTTTTTGAGACGGAGTTTTCCTGTTGTTGCCGAGGCTGGAGTGCAGTGGCAAGATCTCGGCTTACTGCAACCTCCGCCTCCTGGGTTCAAGGGATTCCCCTGCCTCAGGCTCCTGTGTAGCTGGGATTACAGGTGTCCACCATCACGCCCAGCTAATTTTTTGTGTTTTTAGTACAGATGGGGTTTCTCCATGTTGCCCAGCCTGGTCTTGAACTCCTGACCTCAGGTGATCCATCCGCCTTGGCCTCCCAAAATGCTAGGATTACAGGCGTGAGCCAAAGTACCCAGCCCAAAAATGTTATTAAAGAATATTTTTACTTGGGAGGCTGAGGCAGGAGAATGGCGTAAACCCAGGAGGCGGAGCTTGCAGTGAGCTGAGATCCAGCCACTGCACTCCAGTCTGGGTGA